>NW_018743665.1:0-21604 GCF_001683475.1 Chenopodium quinoa | reverse complement strand
GGTCCAATTTAGTCCAATTGGGCCTGGTCACTGAATGATCCAATTAAAAGCCCAAGGTTAAGGTTCAACTCTCCAAATGTGCTAAAGTCAAAAATCAACATCCTCAAAGCCATGTCAAGATCAGTCAACGGCCCAATCAGCTTGGCCCAGCCCAACTGACTTCCGGGCCCAATCCGCCTCCTTCATTAGCCAAGGTATAAAAGCCAACAATTTGGTCAATTCTTGGTAAGACAATAAAGCCTCAAGCAACTAAAACTCCTTGCACAGCTTTCTCTCTCTAATATTACTGACTTAAGCATCGGAGGGGCCTTCCTCGGCGTCCCCCCCGAGGCTAGTTTACGTGTATTTGTTGTGCAGGAAACCCTCGGCTCCTGCGTCGTTCGGACCGAGACCAAAGTTCCCTCAAGATAAAAGGATCTTCCGAGATTCGATTGTTTTCATCCGAAACAATTTGGCGCCGTCTGTGGGGAACGCTACTAAATTTCGCGTCAGTCATCAAACACTCCGGCAGTCGCCATGACTAAGAGTGGAAAGAGTTCCAAGAAGGCTAAGAAGGGAGGAGGCCGGATTACGGTGAGGGAACGCCAGCCGGTTTATCCCTCCCCGGAGCAAGCCTCTTCCGAATCGGAGGCCCCCATTTCTCCGGAAAGGGAAGCCTCAAGAGGTCCTAGCCTCCAGGAGGAGAACACCTCGCACCACAACTCGGCAGCCGGGGCCATCCCCGAGACCGAGTGGCTCAGGTGCGAGGAACTCCCCGCCGCGCCATAGCGTGCAATCCAGGTCACATCCGCGGGAGACTCCTCCCTCCGGACCCTCCACCGAGGAAGTGGCCAGAGCAGTGGCCATCTGCATGGAGTTCCTTAAAGCTCAAGGGGCTCCAATCCAGATGCCTGATGATCACCAGCCGAGAACCTGAAAAGGAGGATCGGTCAGGATGATGGTGGACAAGTTCCACCACATAGAGAGCTCGGCCAGAGGTGGCGAGGGGACACCCGAAACTCCAGTAAGGAGAGGAGGAGGAACCCTCAACCCTCTGACCACTCTGAAGCTCAGAATTCCATGGGGCCCTCCAAGGACCCGGAATTCGCCCGCCAAAGCGTTCACGAACGCTTGGGTTCGAGGGAGGTGAGTGTGCATAGCCGCCTCACCTTCCCAGAGGATACCGGACCCCACCCAACCTTGTCTCAGCCGGGACGAAAACCACTTCCACCTCTGAGAGAGGAGGGAGCGAGGTCCCTGAGGCCGGGTACAAGGGGAAGGCGGTCATTGGTTCCATCGAACTCGCCCTTCCAGAAGTGGATTCTGGAAGAGCATGTGCCAACGGTCAAAATCCCGGCACATATTACTTACGATGGTACCTCAGATCCTAAGGATCACATTGCCTCTTACGAGGGGCACATGTATCTGAACCCGAGGTCTGAGGCTACCTGGTGTAAATACTTTCTACGACCCTCAAAGGTGTTGCCCAATCCTGGATCACCAAAGGCTCAAGGAAGGCTCCATAACCGGTTGGAACGACCTCTCCAACAAGTTCAAGAGCAAATTCTCTACGGCCAACCGCCGAGAGAAGACCACTGCAGAGCTAATGAGTCTGCAGCAGGCGGAGGACGAGAGCCTCCGCGACTATCTGACTCGCTTCAGCAACGAGTCATCCGGAATCACAAGCCTGGATCAAGGCCTGGCCGTGTTCGCGCTACGGAACGGCCTCCAAGCTGGAAAGTTCTTGGACTTCATGGTCATGCATCCCCCGCAGACCCTGGAGGAAGCCTTGGAAGCATCGGATAGGTTTCATCCGAGCGAGGAGTGGAACAGATCCAGGTCTCAGTCTCGTCCGAGAATTGAGAAGCCGAAAGGGCAGCAGCCCGAAGTCTCGGCGCAGAGGAAAGGGAAGGCTAAGGCCTCAGAACCGTCCTCTGCTGCCGAGCCGAAGAAGGAAAGACACTTTCCCTACACGGGAAGGTACGATTCATACACTCCACTCTCCCTTCCCCGTGCTAAGATTTTCAGCACGACGAAGGACGAGGGGAGATTCAAAAAAACCTCGTCCGTTGCCTCCCTGGCATCAGACGAGGGGAAAGGACCAGTGGTGCGAGTTCCATGACTCACCCGGACATCGCACCGAGGACTGCGTCCAGCTGAAGGACCAGATTGAGGATCTGGTCCGCAAGGGGTACCTGAGCCAATACCTCGCGGACAGGCGCGAGGAGAAAAAAGCTGAAAAAGATTCTCGGCAGGACCTCAACTTCGCTCGGAAGAAGGATAAGGGACCTCAGGGCAAGGAGTCCCTCGACATCCTGGTTATTTCCGGGGGAATCTCGCGAGGCACAGCCAAACGCCAACTGAGGGGTCTAACCCATCAGATTCATCAGGCTGAGCTTCGGCAGTCCCAGTCACCGGCGCCGAACATCCTGTTCACAGCCGAAGACTGTGAGGGGGTGGTATACCCCCACGATGACCCACTAGTAATCATTCTGGGCATCGCCAACCGCAACGTCTGGCGGACCCTCGTCGACGGCGGTAGCGGGGCGAACATCCTCTTCCGAGGAGCGTTCGACCAGCTGAGGATGGGAGCCGAGCACCTGGCCCCCGCACCCTACCCGGTGTCTGGATTCAACGGCTCTTCCTCGTATCCTGACGGGAAGATTTACACTTCCTGTCACCATCGGCGAAGGCCGAGCAGCTAGGAATATCATGGCCGAATTTTTGGTCGTAGATGCTCCATCTGCATACAACGTGATCATGGGGAGACCCCTCATTCACGGCATTCAAGGAGTCGTCTCCACGTATCATCAAATCATGATATACGTTTCAGACGAGGGACGCTCCGAGAAAATAAAGGGCAGTCAAAAAGAAGCCCGCCGATGCAATCACCTCAAGCCATCCACGTCTCGCCGAGGCGACCGTGGCGATGGGGAGGAAAAGCACCGGGACCGAAACGCCAAAAAGCCGAGAGGCTCAGACGTTTCGGCTAATGAAGCCCCAGACAACGAGAAATCTGATGGGGGCCAAAAGGCTGACTCCGCCTCAGAGCCGAACGACTCTGATGGCCAGCCGCGGTCAGGAAAGTCTGCTAATATTGATAGCAGGCCGGAATTCGAGGAATCCAACTCTAAGAGCATGGAAACGGATGACCTGACCGAGTCAATAGAAACTGACCGTAGGAGATCCGAACAGATGTGTTAGCATCGGGTCGTCACTGGAGCCAAACACCCGTGCGGCACTCGTCCAACTCCTACGGGCCAGTGGAGACGTGTTCGCCTTCTCAGCCGCAGAAATGCCCGGGATTGATCCGGACTTCGTCTCCCATAGGCTTAATGTCGACCCCTCCAGTCGACCCATTAAGCAGAAAAAGCGGAACTACTCCGCCGAAAAGAACCAGAACATCGCAGCTGAGGTCGATAAGCTCCTAGATGCTGGGTTCATTGAACCCTGTCAGTATCCGGAGTGGCTGGCCAATGTTGTAATGGTTCAGAAGGCAAATGGTAACTGGAGGATGTGCGTTGACTTCACGGACCTGAATAGGGCATGTCCCAAGGACTCCTATCCGCTGCCGAGGATCGACCAACTGGTCGACTCGACAAGCGGGCATGCTCTGCTCAGTTTCATGGACGCATTCTCGGGATACCATCAGATCTTCATGCACCCCGAGGACCGAGCTAAAACAGCGTTCATAACAAGTTTCCGGGTTGTACAATTACAGAATGATGCCCTTCAGATTGAAAAATGCGGGGGCAACATATCAGAGGTTGGTTGATCAGGTTTTCGCCGAGCAAAAAGGCGAAACATGGAGGTTTATGTTGACGACTCAATCGTCAAAAGCATAAAAGAAAAAGATCATGTCACGGACCTAGCCGAAACCTTCGCCACCCTCAGAAAATACAAAATGAAGCTGAATCCGAAGAAATGTGTCTTCGGCGTGAAGTCAGGCAAGTTCCTCGGCTTCATGGTCAGCAAGAGGGGGATTGATGCAAACCCCGCCAAAGTACAAGCTGCTTTAGACCTCCCCGAGCCGAAGACAAAAAGGGATATTCAGCGTCTAGCCGGAGAGAATGGCTGCCTTGTCCAGGTTCATCTCACGAGCCTCAGACAAAGGGCTCCCTTTCTTCAAGGCGCTGAAGCTCCAAAATTCAAAAGGCATTGAATGGGGAGACGAACAAAAAGTCAGCCTTTCAGCAGCTCCGTGAACACCTGGCTCAACTCCCAACACTGGCAAGGCCAGTCGTAGGAGACATCCTATACTTATACGTGGCGGTCAGTCCAGCCACGGTAAGCGCGGTGCTGCTAAGGGAAGAAGAAAAGTTCAACAGCCGATCTATTTCGTCAGCCACACCCTGACGGATGCCGAGACGCGCTACCCATTGTTAGAAAAAGTGGCTTATGCAGTGGTGGTGGCTGCTCGGAAGTTGCGACCCTATTTTGATTCTCATCAAATAGCGGTTCTAACTGATCAGCCGTTAGAGAAAGTCCTCGGCAAGGTTGAAAAATCCGGTAGACTAGCAAAGTGGGCTTTCGAGCTCACCGAGTTCAGTATCGGTTATCAGCCGAGAACAGCCATCAAGGCGCAAGCCTTGGCAGACTTCTTGGCCGAGTGCTCCTATCAGGAGACTCTGGATGCAAGGAGGAAAATCTGGACCGTCTTCACGGATGGGTCCTCCACCGTGAACGGTTCGGGGGCAGGGGTCGTCATCACCTCTCCCGAAGGCAAAACCTTCGAGTATGCACTAAAATTTTCATTCAAAGCCTCTAACAACGAGGCCGAATATGAAGCAGCCATTGCTGGCTTAGACCTGTGCATATCGTTGGAAAGCCGAGCATGTCTACCTCAAGACAGATTCTCAGCTGGTCGCCAATCAGATCCGGGGGGAGTATGAGGCTAAAGAGCCTTCAATGGCAGCTTACCTCACAAGGATCAAATCGACAATTGCGAAGCTGAGATCTTTCGAAGTAGAGCTGATCCCAAGGGGTCAAAATGCTCAAGCGGACGCACTCTCCAAACTTGCAAGCTCAACTCTGACTGAGTTAAGCCGTTTCTGTCTATGTGGAGGTGCGCCGAGAAAAGAGTGTAGCCGAAGCAATATCAATCTGCTGCGCTGCACTCGAGCCGAGCTGGATGGATGACATCCTGGCTTATAAACTCAGGGACGAGCTCCCCGAGGATAGGAATTCGGCCTCCAAGATAAAGCGGATCAGTTCACGATTCCTCGTCTTCGGCGGCCAACTCCTCAGAAAATCCTTCTCCGCTCCATTATTGAAATGCGTGGGTCCAACGGATGCCGACTATATTCTCCGAGAGATTCACCTCGGCATCTGCGGAAACCACATAGGAGGGAGAACCTTAGCCCACAAAGCTCTCAGGGCAGGGTATTTTTGGCCTACAATGATCTCGGATGCAAAGAACATGGTCAGAAAATGCGAGAAATGCCAAAAATTTGCACCGGTAATCCATCGGCCATGCCTAGATCTCCAGCCAATTCTTAATCCTCTTCCATTTGCACAATGGGGGTTGGATATTCTGGGACCCTTTCCCGAGGCCCCATACAAAAGAAAGTGGCTGATAGTCGGAATCGACTATTTCAGCAAATGGATTGAAGCGGAAGCTGCTTCAAGCATATCTGAGCAAACTGTCAGACAGTTCATCTGGCAGAACATAATAACTCGGTTCGGCATCCCAAAAGTTTTTGTGTTCGACCACGGCAGACAGTTTGACAACCTGCCCTTGCGCCGATACACTGATCAATTCGGGATAAAAATTGGCTTACTCCGCGGTTTGCCACCCTCAGAGTAATGGCCAAGCCGAAGCCGCAAATAAACAGATCCTTAACGCTCTCAGAAAAAGAGTAGAGGATCAAAAGTCCAAGTGGGTAGAGGAACTTCCGGGAACCCTCTGGTCACTCCGGACAACCGAGAAGGAGGCAACGGGGCATTCACCTTTTCAGCTGGTGTATGGATCCGAAGCAGTGCTTCCAGTGGAAGTGGCTCAGAAAGCCTACGAGTGAATCTCTTCTCAGCCGAGGAAAATGAGCAGCTCATGAAAGAGTCCCTCGACTTCCTTGACGAGATTAGAGATCTAGCCCGAGAAAGGATGGCTGCACACAAGCTCAGAATGAGCAAGTCCTACAACCGAAGAGTCTATCAACGACCTCTCAGAGTTGGGGATTTAGTTTTGAGGAACGCTGCAGCTGTTCAAAAAAGTCGCATTCATGGCAAACTCTCAGCATCTTGGGAGGGACCTTATGAAATTTATCAAGAGCTTCAGCCCGGTACTTCAGACTCAAACAAATGGATGGCACCGAGCTGAAAAAACCATTGGAATGCCGATGTGCTCAAAAAATACTATGTGTAAATCCTTCGGATAGTACAATCTATGTAAGTACACTGATTTTGTTTATAAAAAGGCCATCGAGCCAGTATTCATTCAGATTGCGTGTATTCTTTAAGTCTTTATGCTTTCTACGGTTTTTCAAAAATTCAAGGTTTCATTCGGCGCTGTCCGGGGTATTGCATAATGATGCCTTGTACCTCGGCAAGCCGTAAAACCTGCCAAAAAAAGATACAAGCCCGAAGTATTGCATAGTGATGCCTTGTACTTCGGAGAATCTGTTCCTTTGGGCAAAAAGGCCATAGACTTATCCGAAACATAGCCTAAAAAATAGGAACTGATAAAGCCCCGAAGTATTGCATAGTGATGCCTTGTACTTCGGATGAATCAGTTCCGGGTGGTAGTTGCAACTCTGAAGTATTGCATGATGATGCCTCGTACTTCAGATAAACTGCTGCCCCGGCATGGTGTTTCGGATAGTTGTTCCCTTGGATGAATTGAAGAAAGTGTCACAAGAGTACCATCTCTAGAGTGAAAAACTCTCAGGTGGGAAATCAGTACTTTAAAAACAGATGTAGAAAATAAAGCAAAGTGTTCAAAGATCCTCGGCTTAGCCGAGAAAAAATTATCAGCCATTCCAGAATTCAGAAGACCTTCATCTTCAGATTTCTGGGGGGCAGAGGGAAATAGAGAAATGGCACAACTGATCTAATACCCTTCAGCTCAGCCGAAGTTTGATACTTATGTCAGTTTTTTCACAAGTTTGAAAACATCCGAGTACAAACGGCAAAAAGAAGTCTCAGCAGAAATGATTCTCGCTAGCCGAAGTTCTGCACTTAGCAAATATTTGAAAGATCATTCAAAGAAAGCAGTAAAGTGCGAAGACTGGTAAAGCGAAGAAAAAAAAAAAAATACACAAGAAAGCTGAGAAAGTGAACTTCTTTGAAATAAAAATGTTGAATTACAAAAAATAGTCGGCAGCCGCCCACAAGCGGAAAGTAACAGCTGCCGAAATACGTACAGGCAAAATAAAAATATAATAAGCTGTTGTACGATAAGGCAAGCTGAAGCAAAAAAAAACAAAAGGCAAAAACTCAGAAAGCGGCAAGTCTAAAGTTAAGCACATGATGAACCGCAAGATTCTGAAGACGACTGCCCGAGTTCCTATGCTTCAGCCGGAGGATCAGACTGATCAGCGTTGAGTCCCATGGTGGCCTCAGCCCCAGCAGCAGAAGAGGCGGCTTTGCACTTTGCCGAGCCTTCCCTTTCCCTCTGCTCAGCTTCCAACTCCAGTCTTTCAGCTTCCTCTTCGGCTTCCTCAGCCTTAAGAATTTCAGCTTCAGCTGGAGTTGCATACTTCATGTGAGGGTCTTCGGGATTCTGGACCCACTCAGCACATTTAGACCAGTCCAGCTTCGGCTCAGCATGAAGGCAGAGTCTTCGGCATACTCGGAATCCGTTTCTGAAACCCATCTCATATTCCTCTTGGGTGTAAACACGGACTTTGAGTAAAGCCTCAGCATCAGCCAGCTTCTTCTGGGTCTCCTCCAAGTCCTCCTTGGATTTCTTCAGCTGTTCAGCGACTTTGGAGGAGGACCCCTTCAGCTCATTCAGCTCTTGCTGAATTTGGAAAGCCTTTGTCTGAGCTTGGGCCACTTCAACTTTCTGGATCAGCAGTTGATCCTCAGCCTCTTGGAATTTAGCTCTTTGAGCTTCAGCAGCAGCAGCAGCCTCTGAGAGTTGGACGTCTTTGGCCAAGAGCAACTCTTCAGCAGCCATTCGGCTGGCTTCAAGAGCCTCTAAGACGCTGCTGCACTTCAGCTTGTGCAGCAGTTCCTTCTTGAATTCGGCTCTCAATAGCAGCCTTGAATTTGGAGACGTCCACTCCCATATGCTCCTGGAGGAATTTTTCCCCTTCCATCAGTGGGGGAAAAACCTCCATCTCCATAGCATCGCAGAAGGTTTTCAGAGCTTCGGCAGCTTTTTTACCGTACTCCTCAACCTCCTGCTGCTTCTCTTCAGCTGCTGCTTGCTTCAGCTTAGCAAGCTTAACTTCCTCTTCAGCCACCTTCCTTTCGTGCACAGCAGCGTCTACCCTATCTTGTAGGGTATCAATCAGCTCTACAGTGAGAGTCTGATTGTGCACGAACTGAAAACAGGAAGACAAAAAAAATAAGTAATAAGAAAAAATAGAGCTGAATTTCGGAGGAAATGAAGGAAAATTACCTGCATCATCAGCAGTTGGTTAGACCTGGCTGGGTCAGGAACTGATCTACTGGATTCGCCCATCCCAGCAGTGGCCTTCAGCGACCAGATCCTTGCCCTGTCTACTTCGACATGCCAGCAAAATTGCCGAAGTAGGCTGCAGCTCCTTCTCGGTTTTGACCCCATATGAGGTCCCAGATGTGATCTGGGATTGGATTCGGCGGGGCGAGAAACCCATTTCTCCAGAATGCAGAGTCTGAAAGAAGGAAGGACGACGATGGAGCTTGATTAGCTTTGGTTGTCTCAGCATCGTCCTTCTCAGAGGAGTCAAGTACTATGACCTCTTCTTCAGGGGTGAGGACGAAAGCCTCAACCTCTCTTGCGATATCTGCCGTGAAGCCTTCAGCACTTGACATCACGGCATCTTTATTTCCGTGCTCAGCAGCACTCTCCTTGATTTCTTCTTGGACCCCTCCCTTAGGTTCGGGAGTCCTCTGATCCACCTCCATCTCAGGAGGTGGCGGAGGGGTCTTTTGAGGAGATTGGGGTGTTGGCTGGGGAACCCTCGGCGATCCATTGCCTTCCTCAGGTTCCCTTATTGCGACGCCGATGGTCATCGGCCTCTGCTGAAAGTCATTGAGGGCCGATGATGGCCATCCTTCGGCGCCTTTTCAGAAGGGGCTGCTCGTCCATATCTGAGTCTGAAGACTCTTGTATTTGATCTTCGGGACGAACAGGAGCTTTGCCTTCTCTGTGTCTGTTACTCTCTTCAGACTGTAACAGACAGGGGGGAAGAAGAGTGTGAGTAAAAAAAAAAAAAAAAGAAGAAAGACAAAGTTAAGTCTAAAGGCTCACCGAGGTCTTCAGCAAAGCCTCGTCTTCTTCAGCTGCCCTAGCCGCAGCTTCTTCAGCAACTCTGGAGGACCCTTCTCCACCTTCACAAGCTTCAATAACCCGTGCAACCTCTTCGGCTGTACGGGCAGCTTCAGCTTCTTCTTCCAGCAGCTGAAACAAGGGATCTCTCTTCTTCCACCAAGGCTTCTGCCTCTGATACAGAGCAACAGCCTCAATTTGGAAGTGGGAAGAGTCTAGGTGAACCTCTCGGCGCCTTGGTTCAGTGATAGGGGGAGCCCGATCAGTTACGACTCGTTCTCGGTTGACGCCAAGGCGAGCGTAATCAATGCCGACGTTGGTCTCGTCCCGTTTCTGAAAAAGAAAAGGGGAGAAGTCAATTCAGTTAGTTCGGCACATCACAAGAAAGCAAAATGAAAGAAGAAAGAGATAATTAAAAGGCCTCGGCCCCAGCCGAAGAAGATTACCATCCCTAAACTTTCGGCTGAGGCCGACAGCTGCCAGCATATTCTCTTGGAAAACGTAGTGCGTATCGGGGAGCCAAGTCTCCGGGATATGCTGCATTCGGCCGCTGCCTCCCCGGTTCGGCAGCTTGCCGAAGATGTTCTGCTGATTAAGGTTCGGGTCTGGCCCGCTATCTTCGGGAGGACCTAAACTTCCCATATCAGGATCCGGCTCGGCAAGATACCGGGGAGCGCTGAAAACGTAAGGTGGCTCGGCTCCGTGGGTGCCCTAACCCAAATCCATTGACCTCTCCAGTCCTTGTCTGAAGAGTCGTTCGGCCACATGGTTAGGAACGGGGGCCGAGACTCAATCCGATACCACCCAGAGCCATGGCATCCGTGCCCACTTTGAATGTTTGGCACTAGCCGATGGAGCCTTTTGAAGCAATGCAGGTTCGGCACGTACCTGAAGAATTTGCAGACCCATAAGTACGTCACTACCCTTCGGATGCTGGTGGGGGTCAGCTGGCACAGGGAAATGTTGTAATGGATCAGCAAGTCTCGGACGAAAACGTCAAAGGGAACCTCAGCCCATACTGAAGCTGTCTCGTGTACACCCCCACATACCCCGGGGGTGGACGATGGATTCTATCGGATGCTGAGGGCATTCGGCACCAATATCCATCAGCTTCAAAAATGCCGTAGTGCAACTCAATTTGCTCGGCAAATCGATATTGATCGGCGTTCTCTACCCACCATGAGTAGGGGCGGTTCTTTATCATGGCCGAAGCGACTTCGGCATTCTCCCACTCTGAAAACCCAGGGAGGATATCCCAAAGGACAGCGGGAATTTCATCGTCACCGTCCAGAAGCACTCGGCTCATCCGTTCTTTGAGGAGGAGCCGAGGAAAGGGGAGTCGCCCTAATCCCATCAGCAGGGTCAGACTCCGGCCTTCGACCATTCCAGGTCCCAATCCTATTCCTAGGATCGGGAATCGGCCTTGCTCTTCTTGGAGCACGGGCTCTACTCTAACTCCTCTTGCCATGGACTATTTCGAAGGAAAAAGTCGAAAAAGGGGAAAGAGTGCAAAGTCGAAGAAAAATGAAATAAAATCAAAGGAATTTACCTTGATCTGAAGCAAAAGTCGCCGATTTACGAATTGGTAGTGACAAGTCTCAGCTTCTAAGCTTAATGCTCGGGGAATTTGCGAAGTTTTGATGCGGGCTCTTGAGCGTTCTTGAGAATTCTGGGTTTGTGTTGATGAATGAGTGGGGAGAGAAGACGCGCCTCTATTTATATCTCCAGAAATGGGAATTCAAGGAGTCTGCGTTTCAATTTCTCTCAAGCACCCCACTAAAGTAACCGTTAAACACACGACCTTGCAGTTAAATCGCCCACTACCCGTCCAACTTCCGCAATTATCCACATTAACTGTTGTTATCTCATTAATCATGGGTTAATTACGGTTTAAATTCACATTTTTGGATTAACAAATCATTCACTTCCCTCCTTTTCTGATTAAATCAAACCCGACCCGTCATCCTTCCAAATCGGGTCTGGGGGCAAGTTGTTTGGGTTCAATTTAGTCCAATTGGGCCTGGTCACTGAATGATCCAATTAAAAGCCCAAGGTTAAGGTTCAACTCTCCAAATGTGCTAAAGTCAAAAATCAACATCCTCAAAGCCATGTCAAGATCAGTCAACGGCCCAATCAGCTTGGCCCAGCCCAACTGACTTCCGGGCCCAATCCGCCTCCTTCATTAGCCAAGGTATAAAAGCCAACAATTTGGTCAATTCTTGGTAAGACAATAAAGCCTCAAGCAACTAAACTCTTGCACAGCTTTCTCTCTCTTAATATACTGACTTAAGCATCGGAGGGGCCTTCCTCGCGTCCCCCCCGAGGCTAGTTTACGTGTATTTGTTGTGCAGGAAACCCTCGGCTCCTGCGTCGTTCGGACCGAGACCAAGTTCCCTCAAGATAAAAAGGATCTTCCGAGATTCGATTGTTTTCATCCGAAACAAGAGTTAAAGAACTGTTTAAGACGTTTGATGAGATAGACCGGTCATCCCCTAGCATCAAGAAAACTCAGCAGCAGCTAGAAAAGAGCTGTCGTAGTTGTGAGAATCATCGCGGTTGATGATGCAGCTGAAAGTATGCCTAATACGAACTGCCATCCTAGTCCATTGAGAGAATAATGAAGCCATTCATTTGATCTGCCCAAAAGATGATCACTGTAACATTAATCTGTGGTTACATATATACTTACTACTAGCATAGAACATTTGAAGGATATAGAAATAACTAGTCTCCCACATATAGCACGGTTCGTTACATTGAATGTAGATCTTGTTAGATATTTTACTGCATATACCGAAATCCTATAGTATGTGTTTCGGTTTGAAAACAATGGGACCTTGCCGAAGGTCCACTAAAATGGAGAAGACTGGATTCGATCCAAGCTGTGTTGGGCCGAAGGTTTCCTGCACAGTGAACACACGTAAACTAGCCTCGGGGGGTGTTTCCGAGGAAGGCCCCTCCGATGCTAAAGTCAGTACAATGTGTAAAAAGGAAGACACTATGCAAGAGAGTTTGTAGCTTGAGGCTTTTTGTGGAGTATTTCTCAATGCAAGAATGAGCATATGAATTGCAATAATCGGTGTATGAGATAATGCAAGTGACAATGTGTCTGATAGTGTATGATCTCGTATGTGGATGTTATGAGATGTCTTCTTGAATGTGTTAATATGAGGGCTTTTATACCTCATCATATTTGGAGAGGTTGGGCTTTAGCCCAATTGGCTTACTTTGTGGGCTGACTTTTGACTTTTTGAGCAATTGGAGAGTTGAACCTTGACCTTGGGCTTTTAATTGGATCATTTAGTGCTCAGGCCCAATTTTGACTAAATTGGACCCAAACAACTTGCCCCCCAGACCCGATTCGGAAGAATGACGGGTCGGGTTTGATTTAACTCAGAAAAGGAGGGAAGTAAATGATTTAATTGATCCAAAAATTTTGAATTTAAACCGTAATTAATGAGATAAACAACGGTTAATGATTTGCGGAAGTTGGACGGATAATGGGCGGTTTAATCACAAGACATGTGTTTAATGGTTACTTAGTGGGTACTTAAGAGAAATTAAAGCACAGACTCTTCGTATCCCGTACCTGGAGATATAAACAGAGGCGCGTCATTCTCCTCACTGATTCACCAACACAAACCCAGAATTCTTCGAGAGAGAATCCAAGAATCCGTATCAAAACTTCGCAAATTCCCCGAGCATTGAGCTTAGAAGCTGAGACTTGCCACTACGAACTCGTAAATCGGCAACTTTCGCTTCAGATTAGGTAAATTCCTTTGATTTCAGTTTATTTTTTCTTCGAATTCGAACTCCTTCCCCTCTTCTTTTCGACTTTTCTCTTCGAAATAGTCCATGGCAAGAGGAGTTAGAGGTAGAGCCCGTGCTCAAGAAGAGCAAGGCCGATTCCCGATCCTAGGAATAGGATTGGGACCTGGAATGGTCGAAGGCCGGAGTCTGACCCTGCTGATGGATTAGGGCGACTCCCCTTTCCTCGGCTCCTCCTCAAAGAACGGATGAGCCGAGTGCTTCTGGACGGGACGATGAAATTCCCGCTGTCCTTTGGGATATCCTCCCTGGGTTTTCAGAGTGGGAGAATGCCGAAGTCGCTTCGGCCATGATAAAGAACCGCCCCTACTCATGGTGGGTAGAGAACGCCGATCAATATCGATTTGCCGAGCAAATTGAGTTGCACTACGGCATTTTTGAAGCTGATGGATATTGGTGCCGAATGCCCTCAGCATCCGATAGAATCCATCGTCCACCCCCGGGGTATGTGGGGGTGTACACGAGACAGCTTCAGTATGGGCTGAGGTTCCCTTTGGACGTTTTCGTCCGAGACTTGCTGATCCATTACAACATTTCCCTATGTCAGCTAACCCCCACCAGCATCCGAAGGGTGATGACATACTTATGGGTCTGCAAGTTCTTCAGATACGTGCCGAACCTGCACTGCTTCAGAAAGCTCCATCGGCTAGTGCCAAATATTCAGAGTGGGCACGGAAGCCATGGTTCTGGGTGGTATCGGATTGAGTCCCGGCCCCAATACTTGACCATGTGGCCAAATGACTCTTCAGACAAGGACTGGAGAGGTCAATGGATTTGGGTTAGGGCACCCATAGATCCGGGCCACCCTTGCGTCTTCAGCGCTCCCCGGTACTTAGCTGAGCCTGATCCCGAAATGGGAAGTCTAGGTCCCCCCGCAGATAACGGGGCGGATCCGAACCTGGATCAGCAACATATCTTCGCAAGCTGCCGAACCCGGGGGGGAGTGGTCGAATGCAGCATATCCCGGAGACTTGGCTCCCCGATACGCATTACGTTTTTCCAGAGAATATGCTAGCAGCTGTTGGCCTCAGCCGAAAGTTTAAGGATGGTAAAGCTTCTTCGGCTGGGGCCGAGGCTTTTAACTACCTCTTTTTCTTCTCTCGCTTTGCTTTTTTATGCTGTGCCAACATATCTGAGCTAAACTTTTTCCCTTTCCTTTTTTCAGAGCGGGACGAGACCAACGTTGGTATTAACTACGCTCGTCTTGGTGTTAACCGAGAGCGAGTTGTAACTGAACGGGCCCCGTCTATCACTGAGCCGAGGCATAGGGAAGTTCATCTGGACTCTTCCCACTTCCAAATTGAGGCTGTTGCTCTGTATCAGAGGCAGAAGCCTTGGTGGAAGAAGAGAGACCCTTGGTTTCAGCTGCTGAACGAAGAAGCTGAAGCTGCCCGCACAGCCGAAGAGGTTGCACGGGTACTTGAGGCTTGTGAAGGAGGAGAAGGGTCCTCCAGAGCTGCTGAAGCCGAAGCTGCAGCTAGAGCAGCTGAAGAAGACGAGGCTTTGCTGAAGACCTCGGTGAGCTTTCAGACAACTTTTTTCTTTTCTTCTTTTTTTTTTTTTTTTTTTTTTACTCACACTCTTCTTCCCCCCTGTCTGTTACAGTCTGAAGAGAGTAACAGACACAGAGAAGGCAAAAGCTCCTGTTCGTCCCGAAGATCAAATACAAGAGTCTTCAGACTCAGATATGGACGAGCAGCCTCTTCTGAAAAGGCGCCGAAGGATGGCCATCATCGGCCCTCATGATT
The DNA here is from genome assembly GCF_001683475.1 of Chenopodium quinoa. Lineage (NCBI taxonomy): Eukaryota > Viridiplantae > Streptophyta > Magnoliopsida > Caryophyllales > Amaranthaceae > Chenopodium > Chenopodium quinoa. The sequence goes on along the minus strand of NW_018743665.1, from coordinate 6,631 downwards.
TTCAGCAGAGGCCGATGACCATCGGCGTCGCAATAAGGGAACCTGAGGAAGGCAATGGATCGCCGAGGGTTCCCCAGCCAACACCCCAATCTCCTCAAAAGACCCCTCCGCCACCTCCTGAGATGGAGGTGGATCAGAGAACTCCCGAACCTAAGGGAGGGGTCCAAGAAGAAATCAAGGAGAGTGCTGCTGAGCACGAAAATAAAGATGCCGTGATGTCAAGTGCTGAAGGCTTCACGGCAGATATCGCAAGAGAGGTTGAGGCTTTCGTCCTCACCCCTGAAGAAGAGGAGGTCATAGTACTTGACTCCTCTGAGAAGGACGATGCTGAGACAACCAAAGCTAATCAAGCTCCATCGTCGTCCTTCCCTTCTTTCCAGACTCTGCATTCTGGAGAAATGGGTTTCTCGGCCCCCCGAATTCCAATCCCAGATCACATCTGGACCTCATATGGGGTCAAAACCGAGAAGGAGCTGAAGCCTACTTCGGCAGTTTTGCTGGCATGTCCGAAGTAGACAGGGCAAGGATCTGGTCGCTGAAGGCCACTGCTGGGATGGGCGAATCCAGTAGATCAGTTCCTGACCCAGCCAGGTCTAACCAACTGCTGATGATGCAGGTAATTTTCCTTCATTTCCTCCGAAATTCAGCTCTATTTTTTTTTTATTACTTTTTTTTTTTTGTCTTCCTGTTTTCAGTTCGTGCACAATCAGACTCTCACTGTAGAGCTGATTGATACCCTACAAGATAGGGTAGACGCTGCTGTGCACGAAAGGAAGGTGGCTGAAGAGGAAGTTAAGCTTGCTAAGCTGAAGCAAGCAGCAGCTGAAGAGAAGCAGCAGGAGGTTGAGGAGTACGGTAAAAAAGCTGCTGAAGCTCTGAAAACCTTCTGCGATGCTATGGAGATGGAGGTTTTTCCCCCACTGATGGAAGGGGAAAAATTCCTCCAGGAGCATATGGGAGTGGACGTCTCCAAATTCAAGGCTGCTATTGAGAGCCGAATTCAAGAAGGAACTGCTGCACAAGCTGAAGTGCAGCAGCGTCTAGAGGCTCTTGAAGCCAGCCGAATGGCTGCTGAAGAGTTGCTCTTGGCCAAAGACGTCCAACTCTCAGAGGCTGCTGCTGCTGCTGAAGCCCAAAGAGCTAAATTCAAGAGGCTGAGGATCAACTGCTGATCCAGAAAGTTGAAGTGGCCCAGGCTCAGACAAAGGCTTTCCAAATTCAGCAAGAGCTGAATGAGCTGAAGGGTTCCTCCTCCAAAGTCGCTGATGAGCTGAAGAAATCCAAGGAAGACTTGGAGGAGACCCAGAAGAAGCTGGCTGATGCTGAGGCTTTACTCAAAGTCCGTGTTTATACCCAAGAGGAATATGAGATGGGTTTCAGAAACGGATTCCGAGTATGCCGAAGAGTCTGCCTTCATGCTGAGCCGAAACTGGACTGGTCTAAATGTGCTGAGTGGGTCAGAATCCCGAAGACCCTCACATGAAGTATGCAACTCCAGCTGAAGCTGAAATTCTTAAGGCTGAGGAAGCCGAAGAGGAAGCTGAAAGACTGGAGTTGGAAGCTGAGCAGAGGGAAAGGGAGGCTCGGCAAAATGCAAAGCCCGCCTCTTCGGCTGCTGGGGCTGAGGCCACCATGGGACTCAACGCTGATCAGTCTGATCCCCCGGCTGAAGCATAGGAACTCGGGCAGTCGTCTTCAGAATCTTGCGGTTCATCATGTGCTTAACTTTAGACTTGCCGCTTTCTGAGTTTTTTGCCTTGTTTTTTGCTTCAGCTTGCCTTGTCGTACAGCAGTTTTATTTTTTTGCTTATGTACGTATTTCGGCAGCTGTTATTTTCCGCTTGTGGGCGGCTGCCGATACTGAATTATTGAACTTGTAGCTCAAAAATTTTTTCTTCAGTTGCTTTATTTTTGAATGCTTTACTGTTTCTTTTCTTCAACTCTGCCGAACATAGCTGCACTGCGTGCTTCTTGCCCCCACAGAAATTGAAGTATGACTTTAGTTGAATAAGCAATTTCTGAACTTCTTCAAAATGATATCCGAAACACAGGGCCAACTTAAGGCAATGCTTCTGGGATACAAGTCTTACTGAAGATTGACTGTCTGAAAGTTGGATATCCGAAACACAGGGCCAACTGAAGGCAATGCTTCTGGGATACAAGTCTTACTGAAGATTGTCTGAAAGTTGGATATCCGAAACACAGGGCCAACTGAAGGCAATGCTTGGGCTTTCTGGGACTAACCTCTTTAGAACAAGTCTTACTGAAATTTGACTTCAGCTGAAAGACCAGCGTTCTTAAAGAAGACGCATATCCGAAACACAGGGCCAACTTAAGGCAATGTTTCGGATAATGGCTCTCTGGGATACAAGGCTCAGTTAAGGCAATATCCCAGAATTGTCCATGGACTCATGTCTTTGGAGAACAGGTCTTACTGATGTTTGATTTCAGCTGAAAGACCAGTGTTCTTTAAAAAGACTGAGTTTTGTAAGCCATCTGAAACCCAGTTACCCGAAGGCGAAGGTTTCAGACGAGGCTGATTTAAAAAGGCTGTTATCCTTGATTTTCTGTCTATCTTTGAAAAATGGATACCCGAAACACAGGGCCAACTTAAGGCAATGTTTCGGATAATGGCTCTCTGGGATACAAGGCTCAGTTAAGGCAATATCCCAGAATTGTCCATGGACTCATGTCTTTGGAGAACAAGTCTTACTGAAGTTTGACTTCAGCTGAAAGACCAGTGTTCTTTAAAAAGACTGAGTTTTGTAAGCCATCTGAAACCCAGTTACCCGAAGGCGAAGGTTTCAGACGAGGCTGATTTAAAAATTTTCAACTGTTGCTGTTATCCTTGATTTTCTGGCTATCTTTGAAAAATGGATACCCGAAACACAGGGCCAACTTAAGGCAATGTTTCGGATAATGGCTCTCTGGGATACAAGGCTCAGTTAAGGCAATATCCCAGAATTGTCCATGGACTCATGTCTTTGGAGAACAAGTCTTACTGAAGTTTGACTTCAGCTGAAAGACCGGTGTTCTTTAAAAAGACAGGTTTTGTCAGCAATCTGAAACCCAGTTACCCGAAGGCGAAGGCTTCAGACGAGGCTGAATAAAAAACCCTCAAAGAGTAGATAGAACAAAGAAAATTTTGAAAGGATAAACAGTTGTAAATTTTATATAAATGGCGGCTCCAAGGCCTGTCATTAGTTCAAAATGTACTTACAAAGATTGTTCTGCCCCGAAGGGTTTACACATGGTATTTTTTCAGTACATCAGCATTCCAGTGATTCTTCAACTCAGTTCCATCCAACTGCCGAAGTCGGTATGTCCCTGGCTGAAGCTCATCATAAATTTCATAAGGTCCCTCCCATGTAGCTGAGAGCTTCCCATGGATTCGGCCTTTCTGAACTGCAGCAGCATTCCGAAGGACAAGATCCCCAATTTTGAGAGGCCTTGCATGGACCCTTCAGTTATGGGAGATGAGGTCTGAACTTATCCCGGGCATATCAGCTGCCGAGAAAGCAAACACATCTCTGTTATCCCGCAGGAGCTAAATAAGTTCACAACGGGTGTTAGGATCAAGGTCCATCCCGATTGTTACACATTTCTCAGCATCTCCTTCGGCCAACTCTGCTGTTTCAGTCTGTTGGTCCATGTCCATTGCTGATGGACTGGACTCTTCAGAATCTGGTCTGCTGCCAATGTCAGCAGGTGTCCCAGTCTTTGTGTTCTTCGGCTGGCTCTCTGAGTCTTTCGGCTCAGATGAAGAGTCAACCTTTTCCCTTTCGGGACCTTTTTCTCTGGGCACTGATCCTTGGGCCGAAGCACTTAGGCCTTTCGGCTTTTTTGTGCTTGGCTCTCTTTCTTTTTCTTTCTCCTCTTCATCCTTGTCGTTATCTGGGCGACTACTGGATGGCTTGAGGTAGTTGCACCTTCGGGCGTCCTTCTGGTTGCCCTGTATCCTTTCGGGGAAGCCGGCGTCTGAGACGTAAATCATCAGCTGATGATAAGTTGAGACGACCCCTTGGATCTCGTGAATTATGGGTCTCCCCAAAATCACGTTGTACACTGAAGGAGCGTCGATGACCAAAAACTCAATCATGACGTTCCGGGCTGCCTCATCGCAACCGATGGTGACAGGAAGTGTCACCTTCCCATCTGGATAAGTTGAAGCCCCATTGAACCCGGATACCGGATAGGGTACCGGCGTAAGGTGCTTGGGCTTCAGCTTAATTTGGTTGTAGGCCTTTCGGAACAGAATGTTTGCTCCGCTGCCACCGTCAACAAGGACCTTACTGACGTCGTGGTTGGCCACCGTGGCGATGATCACCAACGGATCCTCGTGAGGGAACGTAATCCCCCGGCAGTCGGCGGCTGTGAACGTCATGTTCGGCACCGGCGACTGGGGAGATTGAATGTCAGCGTTGTTCACCTGGTGAGTCAAAGCTCTAAGGTGACGCTTGTGCTCCCTCCGAGAGTATATTCCTCCCGAGATAACATTGATCGGAGGGAATTTCCCCTCCGGTTTTTTACTGTTTTTCCGAGGGAAATCAAGGTCCTGCCGAGGGTCCTTTGCTAACCTTTCGGATTCTTTTTTCTCGCGGTGATCCGCGATGTATTTTTTCAAGTATCCCTTCCGGACCATGTCTTCTATGGTCCTTCTTCAGCTGGATACACTCTTCAGTGTTGTGGCCCGAAGACTCGTGGAACTCACACCACTGATTTTTTTCGCTGATACCACTCTGGGAGTGGTCTCGGCTTCGGTAACTCTGCTCTCTCCTTCGTCACACTGTAATTTTTGCGCGTGGAAGAGAGAGCGGAGTGTAGGACTCGTATCTGCCTTGTTATGGCAAACCTGTCCTTCTTTAGGTCGCTGGCCGAAGATGGCTCCGAGGCCTTTGATTTTCCCTTTGCCTTATGGCCTTGGCCTTCAGATATTTGCCTCTGTTTCCCTCCCCCGGATTGAGGTTGGGTTTTTGCTTTATTCCATTCTTCGGCTCGGATGAACTTATCCGAAGCACTAAGAGCTTCCTCCAAGGTCTGCGGGTATGCATGACCATGAAGTCTAGGAATTTTCCTGGCTGAAGGCCATTCTGCATTGCAAAAACAGCTAGCCCCTGGTCCAGCTGAGAGACGCTTGATGACTCGTTACTGAAACGGGTCAGGTAGTCTCGGAGGCTTTCAGTTTCCCCCTGTTGCAGACCCATGAGCTCTGCGGTAGTCTTTTCTCGGCGGTTTGCCGTGGAAAACTTGCTCCTGAACTTGGAGGACAGATCATCCCAACCTGTTATGGAGCCTTGCCTTACTCCCTTGGAGATCCACGCTTGCGCGACCCCCTTGAGAGTGGTTGGGAAATATTTGCACCAAGTTGCCTCGGATCTGGGGCAAAGATGCATATGAGCCTCATACGAGGCCACGTGGTCCTTCGGATCCGTGGTCCCGTCATATGTGATATGCGACGGTATTTTAACCGTGGGTACGCGCTCTTCTAGTATCCATTGCTCGAATGGTGAACTAGCGGGAAGCATAATGGCCTTGCCCTTGTTCCTGGCCGAAGGGACCGCGCTCCGCCCTCTCAGAGAGGTAGGAGTGGTCGTCCCTGGCTGGGAAGTCTGGGCCTCGGCTGCAGGGAACGTGAGGCGACTACGCACGCTCGGTTCCTGGCCGCCGAGTCGGTCAAGGACGCTTCTGCGAGCAGTCTCAGGTTCCCGGCGAGTAGATTCTGGCCGAGAAGCTGAGCTGCTGCTCTTATGCGCTGCTGGTCTTGAGGATGAGGATCCTTTAAATAATTGAGAGTTCTTCTTCCTCTGTTTTTCATTTTTCCAAGAATCCTCCTCCCACTCTTCCAGTTCCCGGAAGGAAGGAAGCTTCCCACCGTCATGGTCTAACTTCCTCCGCTGATGCCGGGTATGCGGAGGAGTTCGATCACGAGGCGGTGGCATATTCTGTGCCCTCATTGCCTCCATGAGTACTGCCAGCGCTCTTGCCACCTCTCCGAACTGGGCCCCGTCAAAGGGGTCCCGGCCGAGTGTGGTAATGAGGCCGTGCAGCCGATGGTTGGCTTCGGGACACTGAATATGTCCTATGATCAGACTGACCCCTGCTAGACCGAGAGTGGTCCGGCCTATATTGGGAGTCATGCATTATAGGAGATAGGGAATCCTCCTTGTGTGATCCTCCCCCCGAGCCGGCACCCTTGGGAGAGTTCCGGTCCGGCGAGGGCGATGGTGTAGGGGTTTTAGGCTTTTCGCCCGCTCCTTGACGGAGGCTTTTGCTCTTGCGGTTCTTAGCCATGGCTGCTAAGATAATTGCAAGATGATCTTGGTTAGGAATTTGGCTTAAAGATTTTTGAAAGTCTTCCCCACAGACGGCGCCAAATTGTTTCGGTTGAAAACAATGGGACCTTGCCGAAGGTCCACTAAAATGGAGAAGACTGGATTCGATCCAAGCTGTGTTGGGCCGAAGGTTTCCTGCACAGTGAACACACGTAAACTAGCCTCGGGGGTGTTTCCGAGGAAGGCCCCTCCGATGCTAAAGTCAGTACAATGTGTAAAAAGGAAGACACTATGCAAGAGAGTTTGTAGCTGAGGCTTTTGTGGAGTATTTCTCAATGCAAGAATGAGCATATGAATTG
>NW_018743664.1:0-22504 GCF_001683475.1 Chenopodium quinoa | reverse complement strand
ATAGATAAAATAATTAGAACATAAACAAAACCAATAATTAGAACATATAATAAGAAAAAAGTACAACATAATAAGATACCAAATTACCAATTGAATGCTTTTGAAGCTTGTTACTCCGGTCGTTGTCATTTCTTGCTGCATTCTATCAAACAAAGCCTTCATTCTATCATCTTGCCTTTCATTTGATTTGAAGTATTTTTCTGTACAACATATGAGCTGAAAAAGAAAAAGAAATTAAACATAAGTAATTAGAACATAGGTGCATAGTATAATCTATATGAGAAACAAAAAGAATCTACTCTTAGAACATAGTTATAATTTTAAGTTCGAAAACATACATAGCATTCAGTACTGAAAAAGAATCTACTCTTCTTGTCTACACCACGTCTTTTATTTTCAAAATTCAATAGGCAAACATAAGCATCCACAACATTGTTCAACATGTGCTTATCTTCTATGAGACTATGAATCTCATCTCTCGTAATCGTTGTCCCCATGTTATCAGCATACAAAAGCTCCCTAAAATCAGAACAATAAAATCAGAACATAAGCATGTAGTTTAGAACATAAACACATAATTTAAAACATAAGAATATAGTTAGAACATAAGTACCTATTTTAGAACATAAGCATATAGTTTTACACATGTACTTTATAACATAATCTCGTAGCTTAGAACACGCAGTTTAGAACATAAGAATGAAGTTTAGAACATAATTTATAGCTTAGATCATATCATATAGCTTAGTATAGCTTAGAACATAAGCATATAATTTTAAAGTTTTAAAGTCTTACTTATTATCTCCTTGAGCAAACGCATACTCAGCTACCTTTCTATTGTCCACATTCTTGAAAAGTTTTTCATGTTCAACCATGAAAGGTGAACGCAAGTACATTGGAAGCTTATCCTTTCCTCTTTTTTCCGTGTCTTTTTCTTCTCCTTGTTTCCTACTTAATTCAATTAAAAAATATCACATAGATAACAATAACTAAATCCAAAATTTATTGATAACAAAAACCATAACCAAATCAAACCAAAATTTATTATTACCAAGTTCTAAATTAAAATTTAACTAAACCATAACCAACATTTGTTTTAAAGTTTACAAAATGATTACCCTTTCTTGTTCTCATTTTTTTTCTTCTTTGTTCTTCTCTTCATTCTTGCTTCCTTCATTTTCTTTCTTCTCCTCTTGATTCTCCTCTTTTTCCTCCTTTTTCTTCTTCCCCTTTTCTTCTCTCTTCTCCTCTTGGATCTCCTCTTTTTCCTCCTTTTTCTTCTTCCCTTTTCTTCTCTCTTCTCCTCTTGGATCTCCTTTTTTTCCTCCTCTTTCTTCTTCCCCTTTTCTTCTTTCTTCTCCTCTTGCTTCTCTTCTTTTTCCTCTTCTTTCTTCTTCTCCTTTTCTTCTTTCTTCTCCTCTTTTTCCTCTTCTTTCTTCTCCTCTTTTTCCTCTTCTTGCTTCTCCTCTTCATCCAATGTAGGTGGATGATCTGGATTTAGAAAAGCACAATTTAGAACATTTGCTGTCACTTCTTCGTAAGTGAGTTCTGCTTCATTATCTTCTTGATTTTCTGGGACATCAAACCATAAGTAGAAACAATAAGGACACAACATAGAAATAGTTGGAAAAAATTTAGAACATTAGAAATAACTAGAATATAACCAGAAAAATTTAGAACACAAGAAGTAACTTTAGAACATAACTAATTTACAACATAATTATATTATTTAGAACATATGCACATAATTTAGAACATAATCATACAATTTAGAACATATGCACATAATTTAGAGCATAACTAATTTCAAACATAATCATATTATTTAGAAAATATGCACATAATTTAGAGCATAACTAATTTAGAACATAATCATATTATTTAGAACATATGCACATAATTTAGAACATAATCATATTATTAGAGCATATGCACATAATTTAGCACATAATCATATAATTTAGAGCATATGCACATAATTTAGAACATAAGAAAGTAGTTTAAAACATAAGCATCTGATTTAGAAAAAATTTAGAACATCAGAAATAACTTTAGAACATAACAGAAAAAATTTATAACATAAGAAGTAATTTTTAAAAAAATCTAGTAATATTATTTCAAAAGAAAAAAGTTTGAAAATAATGTAAAACTACCAACTGCTGGTGAGGGGGTCAATAACTTGAAACTTGGAGGAGTTATATCAAAAGGTTGCTTCTTTTTTGGAGGAATTGGGGTTTTTGGTGACTCCTCATTCCTTTTCTCTTTCTTCTCAATTTTTTCCTCCTCGTTTCTCTCTTTTCTGTACAGCTCTTTTTCTTCTTCTTTTGATCCCAAATCTTCATAGCAATTACACCATAAAAATTAAGTATTATAGCAAATAGCAAAAAATAATTAGAAAATAAAAAGTAACTTTAGAACATAAGAAATATATACAATTAGGAGACAACCTAGAAATAGTTAGAATATAAAAAATTAAGAATTAACTTTAAAGCATAACCAGAAAAAATTTAGAGCATAAGAAGTAATATTAGAACATATCTAGTAAATATTAGTACATAAAAAATGAATTTGAAAATAATGTGAAATTACCAACTACTGGTGAGGGAATCAACAAGTTTTTCTTTATTCTCTTCATTTCTCTCTTCTTTGTTCTTATCTTTTTCCTCTTCCTTTGATCTCAAATCTGCTTAACAATTAGAACATAACTAATTTAGTACATAACTAATTTAGAACATAACTAATTTAGAACATAATCATATAATTTAGAACATAAGCATGTGATTTAAGCGCATGTTTTAGAACATAAAAAAGTACTTTAAAACATAAGCATCTAATATAGAACATAAGTATAATTTGGAAATTAAGCATGTACATGTGAAATTACCAACTGTCGGTGACTTTGGTGACCTTGTTTCCTCGAATTTCTTCCATGCCTTATCCATAACCATATCCAATTCTTCAATAAATGCCGGTTCATCGAAGACATGTTGATCTTGGCTGAGTATAGAAGGGCTTTTTTTTCTTCTTGGTTCACGAATGTCTATAAAATAAGAAATTATAATTTAGAACATAATATGCATAATATTTATATAAATTTATTATACTTTAGAACATAAGCTGAAAATACTTTAGAACACAACCAGAAAATACTTTAGAACATAATTATAATACCTTTGTTGTGTACTTGCACCATATGTTGTCTATGAGATGTTGCATTTTTCCTGTTGTTTCTTCCTCAACAAAAAGATCTTTTGCTTGTTCTAACATGCCATACATCTCTTTAACATTCGAGGCAAGTGTTTTTGCCAAATCTCCAAATTTGCTCAAAAAGCCCTTCATTAGAACACAAAAATATTTTAGAACATAAAGGACATAACATGGATAATTTAACAGAAAAGGATTAAATGGAGCATAAAATATAATTTACAATATAAACTAAATCATACCATCATGTCATTTCGAGAAGTTGTAGAACTAGAACCTATTGATGATTTTTCCATTCTCTTCTCTTTTTCCTTTTGTTTTGGTTGTTTCTTTTTTCCTTTTGGTGCCTTCTAGTATATAAATTATAAAATTTAGAAAACAACAACATAAAGTGTAGTGTTTAAACATAAACATATACAAATATCATACCACAATTGATTCCATTCTTTCCAAGAGTTTTCCATATCCAAATCCATGATCTTTTTCAAACTTATATCTCACTTGAATCCTTTCCTTTGTCCACACCGAAATTAGTGGACATTTTCTTGTTTTTTCTAACCCTCCTCTTTGTAGACGATCAAAATAGAATACCTATTTAGTACATGTTAAGAATTAATTAGAATATTTTTCACACATTTTCAACATAACAAGAATAATATATATACATAATGGTAAGAATTTAAAACTTACCATTAGAAAAGGTAAAGGACCTGTAAAGTAAGAATTTCCCTTCTTCCATACACTTACAGAATCTTTCAAGTGCTCAATCACAAATGTGCACCAATCCAATTCAGCAATTTTCTTTACATCCATACAACTATACAAGAATTTAATGTATAGTTGTGGGTTGTTTGTTGATCGAATGCAACAATTGACAACACATACCACAAAGTTCCAAAGAAATTCATCAGAAACTGATTTTTCCTTCTTCAATTCTTGAATTCTGTCAATCAATCTCTTGTTGGTTGGACTTCCCTTTTAGAGGTAAAAAAAACATATAAATTAAAACCTATGGAGATAATAGATCTATTTTAAAGCAAAAAACACTTTAGAACATAAGCAAAGCACTTTAAAACATACAATTTATAACATAAAATTCATACTTTAGAACATAAAATTTAAAACATAACCACATTATATCATCATACTTTTTTGAGGCCAAACTTGCTTCTCCAAGCTTTTAGAAACTTGCTCCATTTCAGATTTGACTCATTATTTGGTTGCTCAATCCTTTTGCCTCCCAATGGCAACCCATAAGCCAAATGAACATCAATTTCCTCCAAAAAGATTTCTGTTTTTCTCTTTGGTAACATCAAACAACATCTCTCCGTGTCAAAATTCGTAACCAAGTTTTCTGTCAACCTAGAATTATAATGAAAAATGTAAGATTTAAAGCACAATACAGCTATATTTAGAATATAATAGTCAATCTTTAGAACATAGAAGATTAAAACATTTAGTATAATATTTAAACTTTTGAACATAATTTAGAACATTATATAATAAAAAAAGTCTATTTTAGAACATAATAAACATACATTAGAACATAACAAAAAATTTAGAACATTAGTGTATAGCAATTCAAACATGAGAGTTCATAATTTTAGAATACAAGAAGTAACTTTAAAACATAAGTAATTTACACATAATCATATTATTTAGAACATATGCACATAATGTAGAACATAATCATACAATTTAGAACATATGCACATAATTTAGAACATAGCTAATTTCGAACATAATCATATTATTTAGAACATATGCACAAAATTTAGAGCATAACTAATTTAGAACATAATCTTATAATTTAGAACATTAGTGTATAGCAATTCAAACATGACAAATCATAATTTTGAACATAACATTGATAATACTTATGATTTAGAAATATGATTTTAGAACATAACATTCTACTACTTACGTAGAATTAATATGGATTGGTAAATCCAATTCCAAAAAGCCTCCAAAACCAATGTTCCGAATAGCTTGCTTTTGTTTTTCCGAAAGATTTATCAACACATCCTTCATGAATTGAGTAGGAGGTACTCTTTGATAAGGTTGCCTCTTAACTAGTTTATCTTGCTCATTAGCTTACTACTTTGGACATCCTCACCATCTTCTTCTTTTTCAATCTTTCTTTTCTTCTTCTTCACATCCTCACCATGAATAGATAAACATAATTAGAACATAGATAAGCAAAATTAGAACATAAGCGTGCACTTTAGAACATAAAAATAAAGATTGTAAAGATTAAAGAGTATTATTACCTGAGTTTGATTTTTTTTATTGATTTTTTGTTCCTCCTCACTATCATCTTCCATCTCCTCTTTTTCATCTTTCTCTTTCATCTTTACATCACCCTTATTATCATCCTCACCATCATCTTTACTATCATTATTCTTGTCATCATCCTCAACATTATTACCCTCTTCTTCTTTTTGATCTTTTCCTTCTTCTTGATCTTTTTCTCTTCCTTCCTTTTTTTGCAATTTTCGAGGTGGTTGAAGCCTTGTTGGAAGTTTTCTATGTCTTATAGCAACACTTTTACTTTCAATATGCTTCTCAAATTCCGATCTATCAATTACTTCCGCTTCAACGTTTTCAACTTTCCTTTAAAAACAATTAAAAATAATTAGAATACAACTAACATTAAATAGAGTGCAAATATAAAGGGATAAGATGAACATAAACTATAATGGATACATATTAGAACATAATACAAATCTTCAGAACATAAGAGAAAATTTTAGAACATAATGGAAAACTTTAGAACATAATGGAAAACTTTAGAACATAATACAAATCTTTAGAACTTAAGGGAAAACTTTAGAACATATTGGAAAACTTTAGAACATATATATATAGGGGAGGGATCCGGTAAGAACCCCTCCTTATGTAAGAACCCTAGTTATATAAGAACCAATCTCATCCGTAGGATTAGATTAGGATGAGCGGTCAAGATTAAAACAAAAAAAAAATCCCCCAAAACCCTCCCTAAACGTTCATACTTTTCTCTCTCCTCAAACTTTCAATCCTCTTTACTTTCTCTCTCCTCAAATCTCAAAATCTAGCCCAAATTGCTGCAAAACAACCTAAATTGCTCAAATCAGGTACTTTTTCTTTGATTATGTTCTAATTTTATGAATTTCACATGATATTCAATTCGATTTTGTGATTTCAATCGCATGATGTTTGCAAACTGGCGATTTTGATTTTTGCGATTTGATTTTCATGAATTTTGCATGAGTTAAAGCCGATTTTGTATGTTTTTCTTTTCGATTTTGTTTAAATTTCTATGAAATTAGCATGATGTTCAAGTGGATTTTGTTTTTACATTCGATATATTTTTGAGTAAGTTTGAGGATAGGTTTTTTTGGATAAATGGCTAGTCATTTTTATTTATTTATTTATTTGCATCTTTTTTTATGAAAAAATTCATATTATACTGAACGCCCATGACACAACCCAGAGGCCTCGAATTACCAGCACATATTATTATTTTTGAGTAAGTTAGATAGCTTTAGTGTTCGAATTTAGGGTTCAATTTTAGTTCGATTTTTGTTCGATTATTTTGTTTGATTTTTGCTCGATTTTAGTTCGAATTTTGCTTGATTTTAGTTCGATTTTGCTAATATTTTGAATTATTCAATGGGAAAATGTACCGAAGAAAATTCAATAATAGAGCATCTAGAACAGAGACAACATAAAATCAGTTATCCCGACCCATCGCTGTCAATTCGTTCATAATACGATGTGACATTACAATCAAAGAGGAATCATAAAAAAGGCGTAAAATTAGAATGTTGTCAAAATGACTTTGATCGATATGCTTGATCGCAGTGACATTGCTTGATTTTATGAGGCTGGTGGTTAATTTCTTTGAGGTTTTGTTATAAATTTAAACCAAGACTGAGGCATGTTAATTAGCTTTTCATTAGTAAACTCAGCTAACAGCATATGGTACTCGACTTCTTCCCCATGCTAGACCTTTGCAAGGTTTGACTCCATCAGCAGCAACATGACAATTGGCTTTGGTGAGGATTTATTTCTTTGGTGACTCAGATTCCTTTGTGTTCTCCAGGCCTTTTATGGTCTTATACTTGAGTTTCTCTAGTTCATTGGGTCTTCATTCTACAATCAGCTTGCAACCCTTTCGTTGCACTCCAAAGTGATGAATGCTGCCTGTGTGATTGTGAATTATGTTGACATTTTTGTTCTGCGGTGATGTATTATAGAATCAGCAATTCAGCATATTGGGAACTATGCATTGTATTTCGGATCCTTTTGCATGGAGTTCACTTATATATCGACTGTGCATTTTAATGGATCCTTTAGAACATAGGGGTTGTTAATTGGTTAGGGGTTGTTAGTAGTGAACTTGTGATTGCAGGGCTGAAAACAAACTTTAGAACATAGGTAGAAAAAATTTGGAACATAAGAAAAGAACATAGGTTGAAATAATTTAGAACATGGGCTGAAAATAAACTCAATCAAACCTTATCATGTTTCTGTTTCATTGTCTTTTAAATTTCTAGTTTACTCATTCTATTTTGGGTTTTTCACTCTCTAGCATGTTCTAAACTATTTTTCAGCATATTCTAAATTATTCCTATGTTCAAAAATATAATAATAATGTTGGAATGTTACTAATGTTTTTGATTTCTTTAATGTTGCAGTAAAATGCAAGGCCAAAATGAAGAAAAATCAGAAGAAGGAGTTACTAATATACAAGAAGAAGAAATTACTTATGTAAGAAAAAGGTAACTAAACTAATGTTCTAAACTTTACCTATTATGTTTTTTTGTTCTAAAGTTTTCCAATATGTTCTAAAGTTTTCCCTTAAGTTCTAAAGATTTGTATTATGTTCTAAAGTTTTCCATTATGTTCTAAAGTTTTCCATTATGTTCTAAAATTTTCTCTTATGTTCTGAAGATTTGTATTATGTTCTAATGTATCCATTATAGTTTATGTTCATCTTATCCCTTTATATTTGCACTCTATTTAATGTTAGTTGTATTCTAATTATTTTTAATTGTTTTTAAAGGAAAGTTGAAAACGTTGAAGCGGAAGTAATTGATAGATCGGAATTTGAGAAGCATATTGAAAGTAAAAGTGTTGCTATAAGACATAGAAAACTTCCAACAAGGCTTCAACCACCTCGAAAATTGCAAAAAAAGGAAGGAAGAGAAAAAGATCAAGAAGAAGGAAAAGATCAAAAAGAAGAAGAGGGTAATAATGTTGAGGATGATGACAAGAATAATGATAGTAAAGATGATGGTGAGGATGATAATAAGGGTGATGTAAAGATGAAAGAGAAAGATGAAAAAGAGGAGATGGAAGATGATAGTGAGGAGGAACAAAAAATCAATAAAAAAAATCAAACTCAGGTAATAATACTCTTTAATCTTTACAATCTTTATTTTTATGTTCTAAAGCACGCTTATGTTAATTTTGCTTATCTATGTTCTAATTATGTTTATCTATTCATGGTGAGGATGTGAAGAAGAAGAAAAGAAAGATTGAAAAAGAAGAAGATGGTGAGGATGTCCAAGTAGTAGAAGCTAATGAGCAAGATAAACTAGTTAAGAGGCAACCTTATCAAAGAGTACTCCTACTCAATTCATGAAGGATGTGTTGATAAATCTTTCGGAAAAACAAAAGCAAGCTATTCGGAACATTGGTTTTGGAGGCTTTTTGGAATTGGATTTACCAATCCATATTAATTCTACGTAAGTAGTAGAATGTTATGTTCTAAAATCATATTCTAAAATCATAAGTATTATCAATGTTATGTTCAAAATTATGATTGTCATGTTTGAATTGCTATAACACTAATGTTCTAAATATAAGATTATGTTCTAAATTAGTTATGCTCTAAATTTTGTGCATATGTTCTAAATAATAATGATTATGTTCGAAATTAGCTATGTTCTAAATTATGTGCATATGTTCTAAATTGTATGATTATGTTCTACATTATGTGCATATGTTCTAAATAATATGATTATGTTGTAAATTACTTATGTTTTAAAGTTACTTCTTGTATTCTAAAATTATGAACTCTCATGTTTGAATTGCTATACACTAATGTTCTAAATTAATTTTTTGTTATGTTCTAATGTATGTTTATTATGTTCTAAAATAGACTTTTTTTATTATATAATGTTCTAAATTATGTTCAAAAGTTTAAATATTATACTAAATGTTTTAATCTTCTATGTTCTAAAGATTGACTATTATATTCTAAATATAGCTGTATTGTGCTTTAAATCTTACATTTTTCATTATAATTCTAGGTTGACAGAAAACTTGGTTACGAATTTTGACACGGAGAGATGTTGTTTGATGTTACCAAAGAGAAAACAAGAAATCTTTTTGGAGGCAATTGATGTTCATTTGGCTTATGGGTTGCCATTGGGAGGCAAAAGGATTGAGCAACCAAATGATGAGTCAAATCTGAAATGGAGCAAGTTTCTAAAAGCTTGGAGAAGCAAGTTTGGCCTCAAAAAAGTATGATGATATAATGTGGTTATGTTTTAAATTTTATGTTCTAAAGTATGAATTTTATGTTAAAATTGTATGTTTTAAAGTGCTTTGCTTATGTTCTAAAGTGTTTTTTGCTTTAAAATAGATCTATTATCTCCATAGGTTTTAATTTATATGTTTTTTTTACCTCTAAAAGGGAAGTCCAACCAACAAGAGATTGATTGACAGAATTCAAGAATTGAAGAAGGAAAAATCAGTTTCTGATGAATTTCTTTGGAACTTTGTGGTATGTGTTGTCAATTGTTGCATTCGATCAACAAACAACCCACAACTATACATTAAATTCTTGTATAGTTGTATGGATGTAAAGAAAATTGCTGAATTGGATTGGTGCACATTTGTGATTGAGCACTTGAAAGATTCTGTAAGTGTATGGAAGAAGGGAAATTCTTACTTTACAGGTCCTTTACCTTTTCTAATGGTAAGTTTTAAATTCTTACCATTATGTATATATATTATTCTTGTTATGTTGAAAATGTGTGAAAAATATTCTAATTAATTCTTAACATGTACTAAATAGGTATTCTATTTTGATCGTCTACAAAGAGGAGGGTTAGAAAAACCAAGAAAATGTCCACTAATTTCGGTGTGGACAAAGGAAAGGATTCAAGTGAGATATAAGTTTGAAAAAGATCATGGATTTGGATATGGAAAACTCTTGGAAAGAATGGAATCAATTGTGGTATGATATTTGTATATGTTTATGTTTAAACACTACACTTTATGTTGTTGTTTTCTAAATTTTATAATTTATATACTAGAAGGCACCAAAAGGAAAAAAGAAACAACCAAAACAAAAGGAAAAAGAGAAGAGAATGGAAAAATCATCAATAGGTTCTAGTTCTACAACTTCTCGAAATGACATGATGGTATGATTTAGTTTATATTGTAAATTATATTTTATGCTCCATTTAATCCTTTTCTGTTAAATTATCCATGTTATGTCCTTTATGTTCTAAAATATTTTTGTGTTCTAATGAAGGGCTTTTTGAGCAAATTTGGAGATTTGGCAAAAACACTTGCCTCGAATGTTAAAGAGATGTATGGCATGTTAGAACAAGCAAAAGATCTTTTTGTTGAGGAAGAAACAACAGGAAAAATGCAACATCTCATAGACAACATATGGTGCAAGTACACAACAAAGGTATTATAATTATGTTCTAAAGTATTTTCTGGTTGTGTTCTAAAGTATTTTCAGCTTATGTTCTAAAGTATAATAAATTTATATAAATATTATGCATATTATGTTCTAAATTATAATTTCTTATTTTATAGACATTCGTGAACCAAGAAGAAAGAAAAGCCCTTCTATACTCAGCCAAGATCAACATGTCTTCGATGAACCGGCATTTATTGAAGAATTGGATATGGTTATGGATAAGGCATGGAAGAAATTCGAGGAAACAAGGTCACCAAAGTCACCGACAGTTGGTAATTTCACATGTACATGCTTAATTTCCAAATTATACTTATGTTCTATATTAGATGCTTATGTTTTAAAGTACTTTTTTATGTCTAAAACATGCGCTTAAATCACATGCTTATGTTCTAAATATATTATGTTCTAAATTAGTTATGTTCTAAATTAGTTATGTACTAAATTAGTTATGTTCTAATTGTTAAGCAGATTTGAGATCAAAGGAAGAGGAAAAAGATAAGAACAAAGAAGAGAGAAATGAAGAGAATAAAGACAAAAACTTGTTGATTCCCTCACCAGTAGTTGGTAATTTCACATTATTTTCAAATTCATTTTTTATGTACTAATATTTACTAGATATGTTCTAATATTACTTCTTATGCTCTAAATTTTTTCTGGTTATGCTTAAAGTTAATTCTTAATTTTTTATATTCTAACTATTTCTAGGTTGTCTCCTAATTGTATATATTTCTTATGTTCTAAAGTTACTTTTTATTTTCTAATTATTTTTTGCTATTTGCTATAATACTTAATTTTTATGGTGTAATTGCTATGAAGATTTGGGATCAAAAGAAGAAGAAAAAGAGCAGTACAGAAAAGAGAGAAACGAGGAGGAAAAAATTGAGAAGAAAGAGAAAAGGAATGAGGAGTCACCAAAAACCCCAATTCCTCCAAAAAAGAAGCAACCTTTTGATATAACTCCTCCAAGTTTCAAGTTATTGACCCCCTCACCAGCAGTTGGTAGTTTTACATTATTTTCAAACTTTTTTCTTTTGAAATAATATTACTAGATTTGTTTTAAAATTACTTCTTATGTTATAAATTTTTTCTGTTATGTTCTAAAGTTATTTCTGATGTTCTAAATTTTTTCTAAATCAGATGCTTATGTTTTAAACTACTTTCTTAAATTATGCATATGCTCTAAATTATATGATTATGTGCTAAATTATGTGCATATGCTCTAATAATATGATTATGTTCTAAATTATGTGCATATGTTCTAAATAATATGATTATGTTCTAAATTAGTTATGCTCTAAATTATGTGCATATTTTCTAAATAATATGATTATGTTTGAAATTAGTTATGCTCTAAATTATGTGCATATAAATTGTATGATTATGTTCTAAATTATGTGCATATGTTCTAAATAATATAATTATGTTGTAAATTAGTTATGTTCTAAAGTTACTTCTTGTGTTCTAAATTTTTCTGGTTATATTCTAGTTATTTCTAATGTTCTAAATTTTTTCCAACTATTTCTATGTTGTGTCCTTATTGTTTCTACTTATGGTTTGATGTCCCAGAAAATCAAGAAGATAATGAAGCAGAACTCACTTACGAAGAAGTGACAGCAAATGTTCTAAATTGTGCTTTTCTAAATCCAGATCATCCACCTACATTGGATGAAGAGGAGAAGCAAGAAGAGGAAAAAGAGGAGAAGAAAGAAGAGGAAAAAGAGGAGAAGAAAGAAGAAAAGGAGAAGAAGAAAGAAGAGGAAAGAAGAGAAGCAAGAGGAAAAAAAGAAGAAAAGGGGAAGAAGAAAGAGGAGGAAAAAAAGGAGATCCAAGAGGAGAAGAGAGAAGAAAAGGGGAAGAAGAAAAAGGAGGAAAAAGAGGAGATCCAAGAGGAGAAGAGAGAAGAAAAGGGGAAGAAGAAAAAGGAGAAAAAGAGGAGAATCAAGAGGAGAAGAAAGAAAATGAAGGAAGCAAGAATGAAGAGAAGAACAAAGAAAGAAAAAAATGAGAACAAGAAAGGGTAATCATTTTAAACTTTAAAACAAATGTTGGTTATGGTTTAGTTAAATTTTAATTTAGAACTTGGTAATAATAAATTTTGGTTTGATTTGGTTATGGTTTTTGTTATCAATAAATTTTGGTTTGATTTAGTTATGGTTTTTGTTATCTATGTGATATTTTTTAATTGAATTAAGTAGGAAACAAGGAGAAGGAAAAGACACGGAAAAAAGAGGAAAGGATAAGCTTCCAATGTACTTGCGTTCACCTTTCATGGTTGAACATGAAAAACTTTTCAAGAATGTGGACAATAGAAAGGTAGCTGAGTATGCGTTTGCTCAAGGAGATAATAAGTAAGACTTTAAAACTTTAAAATTATATGCTTATGTTCTAAGCTATATGCTTATGTTCTAAGCTATATGCTTATGATCTAAGCTATAAATTATGTTCTAAACTTCATTCTTATGTTCTAAACTGCGTGTTCTAAGCTACGAGATTATGTTATAAAGTACATGTGTAAAACTATATGCTTATGTTCTAAAATAGGTACTTATGTTCTAAACTATATTCTTATGTTTTAAATTATGTGTTTATGTTCTAAACTACATGCTTATGTTCTGATTTTATTGTTCTGATTTTAGGGAGCTTTTGTATGCTGATAACATGGGGACAACGATTACGAGAGATGAGATTCATAGTCTCATAGAAGATAAGCACATGTTGAACAATGTTGTGGATGCTTATGTTTGCCTATTGAATTTTGAAAAAAAAGACGTGGTGTAGACAAGAAGAGTAGATTCTTTTTCAGTACTGAATGCTATGTATGTTTTCGAACTTAAAATTATAACTATG
Source organism: Chenopodium quinoa (assembly GCF_001683475.1). Taxonomy (NCBI): domain Eukaryota; kingdom Viridiplantae; phylum Streptophyta; class Magnoliopsida; order Caryophyllales; family Amaranthaceae; genus Chenopodium; species Chenopodium quinoa. The sequence goes on along the minus strand of NW_018743664.1, from coordinate 8,745 downwards.
TTCTAAGAGTAGATTCTTTTTGTTTCTCATATAGATTATACTATGCACCTATGTTCTAATTACTTATGTTTTAATTTCTTTTTCTTTTTCAGCTCATATGTTGTACAGAAAAATACTTCAAATCAAATGAAAGGCAAGATGATAGAATGAAGGCTTTGTTTGATAGAATGCAACAAGAAATGACAACGACCGAGTAACAAGCTTCAAAAGCATTCAATTGGTAATTTGGTATCTTATTATGTTGTACTTTTTTCTTATTATATGTTCTAATTATTGGTTTTGTTTATGTTCTAATTATTTTTATCTATGTTTTAAAGTATCTACTTATGTTCTAAACTACTTATTTATCTTCTAAACTTACTTATGTTCTAAAACATGTTATAAAAATTATATGCTTGTGTTCTAATCTATATGCTTATGTTCTAAAATGCATGCTTATGTTCTAATTTTGCTTATCTATGTTCTAATTCTGTTTATCTATTAGGTTTTCTTCCCGGTCGTTTTACCAGATCACTACTATTTGCTGTGTGTCAACTTTGTGGAAGGAACATTTGATTTGATTGACAACAGATTTCTTCCACCAAATATTCCTTTTCACAATAAATATGGAAATTACCATAGATTAATGGTAAGACATCAAGTTTACATTTTTTTAATTATACTTTTGTTCTAACTTTTGCCTTATATGTTCTACAGTTTTTCTTTATGTTCTAAAGTTTACCTTATATGTTCTAAAGTTTATCCAATTTTTCAGTTGAATGCATTTGCTGATTTCGTTCACTCAATTGACTCAAATATAAAGAGTGACTTTGTATCCTCCTTCAAAACAAGAAACTTGAGTATGTCATGGAAGAGCAATAAGAACAAACATGATTGTGGAGTGTTCCTGTTGAAGCACATGGAAACATATGAAGGAGAATCTGTAAAACAATGGAATTCGGGACTAGAATTAGACAATGTAAGTTTAAAACATAAGATACATGTTTTAAATTAGTTTCGTTTATGGTTTGGTGTTATGTTTTAGTGTTGTGGTTTGGTTTGGTTATTGTTTAGATATATTATGGTTTATTATATTTATTTATACTTATATGCTAAATTATATTCATGTTCTAAATTATATGCTTATGTTCTAAAGTATTTCTGTTTATGTTCTAAAAGTTACTCTCTTTTTTTTTTTTTTGCAGTTTGACCAAATGTTTATGTTTATGTTCTAAAAGTTACTCTTTTTTTTTTTTTTTTTTTGCAGTTTGACCAAATGAAAAAATTAAGAGTGGAGTATTGTGGGAAGATAATAACAGCAGAAGTAAATGAAGAACGGAACAAAGTGATTAGGAGATCAAAAAAGTGGTCAAAGGAGAACAAAATGGATATATGATTGTTAAGATCTTAAGTTTATATTTGTAGAGAGATATTTGCAAAGAATATAACAGTAATTTTTTATGTTCTATGTATTTACCTGTTACAAGAAATATATTGTTGAATCATATTAAATGCTAAAATTTTAATATAAAATATATCATATAAACTTATATGCTAAATTATATTCATGTTCTAAATTATATGGGTATGTTCTAAAGTATTTTTGATTATGTTTTAATAATTATATGCTTATAAAGTTAGGATATTAGAATATATTATTATATATTAATTTTGACTTAAAACTTAAAGTGTAGAACATTAGAACATAAGAAAATTAAAAAAAAGTAACAAGAAATGACAACAGCCAAAGTAACAAGATTCCAAAGCATTCAATTGGTAACTTGATTCTAATTATATCTTATTATGTTGTACTTTTTTCTTATTACATGTCCAAATTATTGATTTTGCTAATCTTCTAATTATTTTTATCTATGTTCTAAAGTATTTGCTTATGTTCTAAACTGGCTGCTTCTAATCCATTACTTTTGCTTTATTTTTCCTTTTGAATACAATGCATACACTCTTTAGTGCATATCTAAGAAGGCATATGTAAATCAATGTTAAGAAACTTGAATAAATAAAAGTTGATTAAAGCAAGATTCAACTAAATGTTGTTTAATAAAGGTATCTAAAATGCTTGTACTATCATTACTCGTAGTTCAAATTGACTTAATAAAACAACTTATAATTACGAAAAGGGGGGAAGATGAAAAGACAGGAGATGTTATAAAACATTATAATCAACTTTAATTAACATAAAAATTGATAAGAAAAACACTAGTAGAGATACTCTGAATAATAATTGGACAAAAAAGAAATAAAAATATATTGTTTCTAAAAGTAAATAAATTGAGTTCTTATATTTTAAGAATTACATGAATAATATTTTACGTGCTAGTAAATGAGATATTGTTTCTAAATATATAACATCTCATGCAACTGGATTAATAGTATATTCACCAACCTGTAAAGAAAAAAAATAAAACAATATTAGAACATAAGCACATAATTTAGCATTAAAAAATGTTATAACATGCCATTTCTATTAGTTTAGAACACATGATATTATATAGAGTAAAAACTTTAGAACATTTAAAGAAACCTTTAAAACATATAAAGAAAACTTTAGAACATATAAAAAAATATTTTGAACATAAAGAGAAAAGTTAAAATATAAAGGAAAACTTTAGAACAAAATGAATAACTTTATATTCTAAACATTAGAGCATATTAAATTACACTAAAACAGAAAGAATAAACATTAGACATAGAGAAAACACTTTAGAACATAGAAAAGTAACTTTAGAACAAAGAGAAAACACTTTAGAACATATTGAATTACTTTAGAACATATATGAATAACTTTATGTTCTAAACTTGCTTAAAACATAATTACTTTAGAACAAAATAAATATAAGAAAATTAAAAATAAAGTTTACTTACAATATCACTTGACTTTTCCAGGGCAATTACGACTATCATGATAACCAAGCTCCCCACATGCTCTACATAATCTCTTCTTCTTTTGACTTTGTTCAATAGACTTTTCTCTGTCACTCTCATTCTTTTGTCACTATTTGGAACATGAACCTCATTTGGAACATGGACATCATTTGGAACATTTACCTGATTTGGAACATGAACCTGATTTGGAACATGGACATCATTTGGAACATTGACCTGATTTGGAACATGAACCCCCGTGCCTTTGTTCTTCGAAATTTTAGGAGGTTTGATTAAAACATTAGAAGGTAGACTAGCTCCAATAAATTTCAATGTCTTTAACTTTGCTCGAAAGATTTTGCTTCCATTTGTTTTCTTCTGTTCCAAATCTACCCTCATGGCTCGAAGTTTTTTGACAAGATCACTAAGATCATCTTCATTGTTTTGCACTAAACTCACACAAGCATGAATTTCAGACCACAAATCATTTAATAACATTTTCTTATCTACTGCATTAATACATTCCTCCAACACATTACCCTCTAAATCAAAAATGGGCTTCTTATAAGCCATTGTACACCATCTATTTAGAATGTAGGCCTTGGGAATTTTTTCTAACATCCTTGCCTTCCACACCCAAATCATATGCCTACAAGGCACACCATCACGTTCAAATTTTTTACAAAAACACTTGGTATCAAAGGTAGTTGGATCAAAAACAACATCAAAAGTCCTCCTTCTAGTTCCTTCCCTCAAATTGAAAATGTAAAGCTCATTGTCCTTCTTCATCTCCTCAACACCACAATTAAAACATCCAATTTCAAGCTCATATTGAAATTCATAGAAAATTGTTGTTGTAAACAATTCAGAAGCATCTTTCTCTAAAGGAATTGGAGTCTTACACTCCGGACGCTTATTCTTCGAATCATTATCCATTTTATTTTGAGTGTGCCTTTGAGCATCCAATGCACATTCAAACCTATAGAAAATAGAAATTAACTTTAAAACATAGAAGATAATTGTAGAACATAGAGTGAATTACATTAGACATATAAATATACATGACATGTTTATTATGATCTAAATATTATTAAAACATAAAGAGAAAAAGAAAACATAAAAGAGAATTATAAAATAAAGTAAAACTATAAAGCATAAAAAGAAAACTTTAGAGCATACAAGGAAAACTTTAGAACATAAGAGTAACTTTAGAACATATATAGACAATTACTTATTACCTCATGTAGAACTCAATCAAAGTGAGATGGGGATTTGTGAACATAGTGAAAAAATTATTTTCACTTTCTGATCTAGATGTGGTTCTCATAATGCCACCCAAAAATAAATCTCTGAAATACGCTGGAATCCACATATCACGTATGTTGTACATGTATGCCAACCATTCATGATCGTTCAAATGGAATTCTGAAATAAACTTTGTTCCACTTTTCTTCAAATTCTGCCGGCTCAATCTCTAAATGCCAAACACATGAACACACAGTTTTTTCAAGAAATCAGTGTCTTGGGCAATCGCCGACCTACTTTTTCAGGCACCTTTTTCATAATATGCCACATACAAAACCTATGTTCTGTAGTTTGAAAAACATTACGAACAACAACTTTCATTGCAGGGTCTTGATCGGTAATCAAACACACAGGCTCGTTATTTCCCATTGCTTTAAGAAAAGTTTTGAAAACCCATTCAAAAGATGATATATCCTCATGAGCTACAAAAGAAGCCGCAAAAGTAACACATTTTTTATGATGATCAACTCCAGTAAATGGACCAAAGATCATATTATATCTGTAACATACACAAATTATTTATGCAGAAAATAGAGGTAAACTTTAGAACATAGAGGTAAATTGTAGAACATAGAGGTATACTTTAGAACATTAAGGATAAACTTTAGAGGATAGTAATTTAATTAATTATTAAACGTGGCAGTAATATAGTTGTTTTAAAAATAATGAATTACTCTAAACATAAACACTAAACTAAAAATATACAATGTAGCTTTAAAAACTTATAAGTAAACTTTAGAACATATAGACATAATGTTTAGAACATGATGGATATTAGTTTAGAACACAAAGAATAAAGTGTAAAACACAAAAGCATAATGTTTAAAGCATAAAAGCATGATGGATATATTTTAAAGCATAAGGTAGAACATTAGCAATATATGTTTAGAACATAAGGCATACATAGTTTAGAACATAAAGAATATTTGTTTAGAACATCAAAACATGATGGATATTTGTTTAGGAACACAAGGCATGATATTTAGAATATAAGAACATATGTTTAAAAAATTAATATGTAAAAGTAAAATATTAATTACATTATGAAAGAAATTTATATTTAAAACATCACCTGTTTGTTTTGAATGTGGTATCAAAAAAACCATATCACCAAAAAGTGCATAATTTTTTCGACAGATTGGATCAGCCCATAAAGCTCTACAAAGTCTATCTTCTTCATCAACATCATAGGAAAAAAAAAAATGCACTCCAGAGCAATTTCTTATTTTGAAAATTATCCACAAACATTTGGGCATCTGATCCATCAATAAAAGCCTTCAAATCTCTATAAAAATTTTTGAAATCTTGTTTAGATGCACCAACATTATCATGTGATCCAGCTAATTCTTTCATCATAGTATAAGACCTCACAGGACCAACATTTACCTGTTAGAAAAAAAAAATATTACTAAGATTAAGAATTAACTTTAGAACATAGTAAATCAAAAAAAAAAAAACATTATTTAGTACATAAAAATAAATCACCTTTGAATTATCAATAATCAACTTTTTATGCATAATATGCATTTTTCTATTATCCTTCTGAAATTTTGCACAACTTGGAGTATATAAAAGGATGATTATGTTCTTCTTTGAAATGAGTTACAACATACTTTCCAGCATCATATCTCATACATATGTGAGCATTGCATCCTACACGAGTGACTAAACGTTTCCTAGTAATACGAACTTTTCCTTCTTCATAAACTGTTTGTTGAGCAATAGGTTTTCTTATTGCCCTAAAACCTTCCTTATTGCAAACTCCATATTGAAAAGCAATTATATCTTTGCTATTCTTCTTCCTTTTAGTAGTAGATTTCCTAGAAGTAAACCCAGCGGCATTTGCATATGCTTTATAAAAACTAAGACCCTCTTCAGGATCTTTAAATATCATCCCCAAACTGGGTTTTAACTCCTCGGGAACACTTGGAATCCATTCCTTAGTGGTACCACCAGGGCTAAATGATCCAACAACCTCTAGATAAACTTTATAACATAGAAACATATAAAATGATCAAAGATAAACTTAGAAACATCAAGGATAAACTTTAGAACATATAAAATCAGGGACATACTTATAACATAGTGAATTACTTTAAACATACATAATAAAATTTACAATAAAGTGAAAAAATTAAACTAGAAGGTTAACTTTAGAACATACAATGAAAGTAAACATTAGAACATAAAAAGTAAAATTTAAAAATTAGAAGGTAAACTTTAGAACATAGAATGAAAGTTTTAGAATATAAAGAGAGATATATAGAAAACTTTAGAACATACAGAGAAAACTTCAGAACATTACAGATAAATGTTAGAACATAGTAAAGAAACTTTAGAACATGTAAGTAAATTGAAATTAAAACATTGAAAACAATAAAATTACCTGAATGAGTAACACAGGAAGAAGGATAATTAGGTTGCACACCATCTAAATCCATCAATATGCATAAACCTATTTTGAAAAACACAATTGTAGCAAAAAAAGCAACCAGAAATTAAAATCCATTAAAAATCAAAAATCTGGAAAACAAAATAGGATAAAATCGAAAACGATGTTGAAAAACTCAAGCAAAGGAAAAAAACAGAAAAATCTGGAAATAAAAAATCTGGAAATAAGCAAAGGAAATAAAATCTAGAAATAAAATTTGGAAAAATCTGGAAATTGAAGAAGAAAAAGAAAACTAGAAAACGAAATTGATGAAATTAATGAAAAAACTCAAACAATGCTCTACCCGTTGAGCTAGTAGGCTAATGTATATAAAACACTTGAACTAGAGGAAAAACTACTAACAACTATATGAGATAATCACAAAAGTAATTTTTTTTTGTTTAATCATATCCTTTTGCACTTCTAAACACTATCTTTAGCATCGTTTATTGTAATTTGATGATCGATTACTTGCATTAAGGTGGGTTCATTATATTGGCTATATAATCAATCTATCATTAGTAGTCCTTTAAAGCAAAAGTTATCCCAAGTTAAGACTAGTGCTAATTAAACAAGCTTTGACAAACATGCTAAGATTGTCTACTTTAGAACACAATGAATTACTTTAGAACATAAAGAGTAAACTTAATATATGCTAAATAAAAGTTTAGAACATGCTAAAGATAGTTAAATAATAGTTTAGAATATAATGAATTACTTTAGAACACAAAGAGTAAACTTTATAACATAGATGGAAAATTTTAGAACATAGAAGGAAAACTTTAGAACATTTGAATTATTTTAGAACATAATGAATTACTTTATGTTCTAAATTTCCTTATAACATAGTGAATTATGTTCTAAATTTGATTTGCTTAGAACGTAGTAAATTACTTTATGTTCTAAATTTGTTTAGAACATAGCTATGTTCTAAATTTGCTTTTGCTTAGAACATAGTGAACTATATAAAATCTAGAAATAATAAAATTAAAAAAAAAAAGGAAAAGGAAAAACCACCACCACCCTTTTCCTCTTCCCAGCCACCAAATTCGCCGCCGTCGCTACCCTAGCCGCCACCTAACCTTTCTCTACCCAGCCAACCCTAACCTCGCCGGTGAACAGATCCCCTGTGCCGGGGACCCACCCAGCCTCCCCACCCCCCTTTTTCCTTTTTCCTTTTCCTTTTGAGAAAAAATTAACGCATCAAAATCGCAGCATACACAAATCGCAAAAAGCTGGAAAATTTTGAGAAAAATCGCAGCAAATAAAACAGCATCGAAATCGCAAAAGAAAACCGAACAAAAAAAATCAAAATAAGAACAAACAATTCGAACAATCAAACAATCGAATTGATAAATAATCGAGCAAAATAAATATACATCGAATAGAAAATCGCCAAAAACAAAATCGAATAGAAAATTCGCAAAAAATCGCAAAAATATTGACGAAAACATGAATTAATCAGTAAAAATCGAACATAAATCGCAGCAAAAATTGAGAAATAAACGCATCAAAATCGCAGCATACAAATCGCAAAAATCAGGGAAATATTTGAGAAAAAATCGCATAAAAACGCAACAAAATCACATCAAATTGCAGCAAAAAATCGCATCAAAATCGCATAAAATTCGTAGCAAAATCGCAGCAAAATATTCGCTAAACAATATTGAGAACAATTACATAGAAAATGCTCAAAATAATCGCATGAAATTAATCGCATCAAAATTGCATGAAAAATCATTAAATTTAAAACAAATCTGATTATAAAATTAATAAACTTACAATAATTAATCCAAAATCTGTGAAAATATCGTGATGAATTTGATGAACTTTCGCCAATCTGTTGAACTGAGGAGAGGGAGAAAGCTGAGAATTTTAGAGAGAGAAAGCTGAGAGTTGAGAAACATAAAATAACTAGATGAAGGAAGAGGAAAAAGAATTTGAATAAACTCCTTCAAATTACAAAAATGTCATTACTAATCATTCATTTTGAGCGGTCAGATCAAGCTAATTCCACGGTCCAGATTAGTTCTTATATATAATGGGTTCTTATATAGAGGAGGGTTCTTATATGAGCCTTCCTCTATATATATATATATATATATATATATATATATATATATATATATATATATATATATATATAT
>NW_018743663.1:0-22699 GCF_001683475.1 Chenopodium quinoa | reverse complement strand
CACGCATAGGTTTTAGGGAGGGAGTGTTAGTCGCCAAACCATAAAAACCTTTCTTGCAATCGCTAGTTTTCCTCTGAAAACTGATTTTTACTTCCACCAAAACCACAAATGTAGCCGAACTAGCAAAATTCAAAAATCAGTGTACTGTTAGATATTGATGGTAGCATCCCATAGCCTGAGTCGACCATCACGACCTCCACTACAGATTGTCTTCCGGTCAAGGTCTGAAGCAACACATCTAACCACGGAAGCTGAAAAATGTGGAGTCCTGTACAGCTGCCACCCACCTGATCTATCCTGAGACTGATGATACAGCAGCATAGAATTATCTGCAGCCCCAATCCCCAACCATTGCTCTTGAGCATTAATAGACATATAGAACTATGAAGATTTATATTTTTAGTACATTCGATGTTGTACGCAGAATTTTCCCAGAATCTAACTGAGCCATCATCAGATCCTGTTATAATTCCTCCATCCAAAGCTGAATACTCAACGCACAGAACTGGCCCCCCATGACTTGCCAAAATTGCATCGCAAGAACCTCTTGAAATTGACCAAATTCTAGCAGTCCAGTCATCACTTCCAGTAATCACAGAGTCTCCACCATCCTGATGCTACGGATCCATTTCAAGTGGCCAGATAGTTTGTGGACTTGCTTACCAGCACGGATGTCCCATATGTGCACAGTTTTATCTCTACCAGCAGCAGCCAAGATTCCAGTAGCATCATTATATTCCATGCAAAGAACAGAACCTGGGCAACGGGCAACTGTAGCTATGCAACTACCATTTCTGGCATCCCCACATTGTGACAGTTCCGTCATGGGCAGAACTAAGGACACGGTCTCCTGAGAGCATGCGCACACTACTAATCTGTGCCTCATGCCCCTTAAGCTCTTCAAGAGGGATAAATTCATGTTTATCCCAGATCACAATAGACAGATCATCAGACCCTGATACCACCTTTTCTCGATCGGAACTTATTGCACGGACAGCACTGGAAAGAGAGCATGCTGTTAAACAGAAAGAAATATAGACAACAAATTTGGCCATGACCAAGGAAGACAAGTATAACTACAAAGGAACACAACTTTTGGAGGAAATAAGATCTTCAAGGAAAAATAAATTACTTTTCACACTGTGAAGCAACTAGCATGAAGAAAACAAAAGATAGATAGAGGAGTCAGTTGATTACCCTGTATGACCTCTCAACGTTGCGCGAAGTTCAGAACCATGATGACTAGGATCCCATATCTTAACCTGGACATTGAAGAAGATTGTGAAAGATGAGCAATGTAAAAAGTTAAATTATTCACTATGTACTCTATGGAATTTGGATTAATCTTGATCAGTTTTATTACCGTTCATATGGTTATCATTTTTAACCTTGTGATTAATTTTCTCCATAAATTTTCTGTTTCTAATAATTGAATATTTTTCAATTAGTTAAGTAATATGGTTTGAAGATTAACACAATAATCAATAAATGCCAGAAAATGCTTTTGTCAATTTTATTGGCACAAGGCACTTATATTATTTTTTTCCTCTCTCCAATCTCCATCTTCGGAGGGTGATGTGGAGGAGAAAGTCTTGTAAATACAGTCACTAAATATAAAAAAAAATACAATATTGGGAGTTGATGCATGTCCCAAAAAGGCAACTTGTAGTAAAAAGTAAATCATCTCAATACTATATCTGGAACAAATCTAGAGATTGGCTCTAATATGAATGTTACTTTAGCAAGAACCATGAGAGAATATCAGTTAAAAGGGAGTTTTTCCAAAACAAAATGTAAACAATTAATTAACTTACTGAGCAGTCAGTACTTCCACTTATAAAGAAGCCTGTATCTTCACGATCACCAGTCAGATCCCAAACCTCTCTTCTTGTGACACAATGTAAAGCAGTAATCGCTTTATGATGGCCTTTAAGAACTCGCACATTTGTTTGACTTCTCCTTAGTCCCGAGTTTGGAAAATTTTGTTTGCGGGGTGTACCAATCTCAGTTACAGCTGGCATAGAACGAAGTAGGATTGTCACAAAAAACATTAATGTCTTGATTAATAAATACAGTAATAAACAACACTTGAGGAATGAGTGTGGCAATACCTGCTGTTTCAGTTTCAAATGTCCAGCCACGAGCATGGCTGAAAGAGTTTACTTTTAGCACTGATTCCCTCCCAAACATGCTCCTGACCCAATTTTTTGCGATAGTAGATGCCTTGGAAGGTTGATTGTCTACTGTAGCATCTCGAAAATGAGGGGATTGCAAACCCGAAGAAGACAATGATTGAGCCTTTAAATCCGATATACCCCAGTAAACCATTTGTAGTTGATGAATATATGAAAGGTACCCTCTAAGTTGTATCTGAAACAATTTAAAACATTTAGCTCATATCGGATGATTAATTGATTATCAAGATTATGCATAAGCTTCTGAAAAATGCTTGATGGGAATAACCTACAGAAAAAACAAATATCTGGAACTTATGGTTAAAACTTGAAAGCTAGAAATACACTGGAAGAAAAAATAATGATGGGTTTGATACTTTGATGTATGAATAGGCAAACAGACTAAGGGATCAAAGTTTCTTTTTAAAAGTAGAATAGTGAGATTTTATGCAGGTAGTCTTGTCAAAACGACTGCAAGAGAATAATGGATATATACTCCTTCCAAACAATCAGAATACTTGATGATCATAGCACTTTTCCCAATGCTACTTGAAGCGTTTTTACCGTTCCTAGGAATGAACAGATGACTGGCTAATACATGCAAATGGAATTAAATGGCTATGGTGTGAGAAGACATTACAGAAACTGAAAGCACTCACATAATGGTCATACCGACATTTTTCTGCGCTATACTTTGTATAATTGGCCACGCATCTATATCAGCCATACCCAAGCCACCCTTCCAATTGAATATAAACAGAAAAAATTACATATCTGGTCAGTTAATAATACAGTACGCATTACCAAGTGAAAACAAAATGTTTACAAGTACCATATGTGATGCTATCAAGATCAGTTGTGACATAATGACGCTCTCATTACTGGAAGACCTGAACCATAAACATTGTGGAATTAGTTAATTTTAAAGGCAGGATATAAACCAGAAGGAAAACGAATATTTCATTCTCTACATCGGTCACATGGCATCAGCTTCATCTAATTGGAGATCCATGCCATCAGAATTCTCTTTAGGAGTTATAAAAAGTTAAAGAAAGATCTATTTCATGTTTTAAAGACTACAACCAATTGAGTACACATGTCTCTCGTGCGGGCGGTGGTTGAAATAATTTCAATCTAATGCTTTGACTTGAACTTATTTTTTCTGATCTAATTTTATCTAAACTTATTTTTTTGATTTGATTTTGGTCTCATATGAATTTAAACAAATAAGAATAATATAAAAATTGTGATTGTTAATATTTTTCACATGCAAGTTGGATATAAATACAAATTAATATAATTAATATATAGGTCTAAATATATTTTTCTTTTGATTCAACATATCTAAGTATTTTATTTATCATTATATTTTATGGCTAACTTATTTGTAAATTACAAAATCTAAAGTATAAATTTGTATAAGAATAACAACAATATCGGCTTGACTATAATCCATAATTCGAGATCTATAACCAATTACACGGTCTTGAGCAAACTTTTGGCTGCCAGAATCCCAAATAACTAACTAAAACAACTAAGTGGAGTTGACCCAAAATCAACCCAAATTCAAACCCAACATAAAATTAAATTTATCCAACCGAAATGAACCTATTTGACAGTTCAGCTATATATTTCAGCCTTGAAGGCCTCACTAAATGAATATTTTTGTTGTAATGCCACATTATCAGGCAGGTTAATACCATGAAAGAATTCCAGAGAGACATGTTGGAGCATATAAGTTAATTTTGAAATGTTAATGGATTATAAGTTGCCAAAAAAATATAGCACATTCAGTTTTGGATTCTGAAATGTTAGTTTATTACTGTAAAGAGCAAAAAGGGCAGCTACAAATTCAGTTTGCTTGAACTCAACATATTAGCTGCAACCGTAAGCAGATGATAAAATAAAATTATTTACTAGAGATGATAAAGAGATCAAAGGAAGGTCTACTTCCAAAGAAAACAATCACAAAAAATCATGAAGAGATGGAGAACTTACTTGCTTAAAGATTGCTCCATCAGACTTTCAAAGAATGCTTCCCAAAACCTGCAAAATGATCACACAATTACACAAAAAGGACGAGGAGGCATGAGTACATCAAAATGATTATCAGAAATGACCCATCCCCCATATTACATCTCATCAGGAAAAGCGTAAGATAACTATAGATAAAATTTAGATCTGTTTAGGAGGCACTAATTGAGGTGAAATCTCCCTTGGATTACATATTTATTTCAAATAACCTCGTGGTCAAAGGAAAACACCATAATTAGTTAACTTAGGTGTCCCTCATATCAGTCTATATCTATCTAATAAGCACAAATCTAAGAATTTGAAAAAAGATAGGGTATTGGGACTACCAGGATTTTAAAAAAAAAAAAAAGTGATTATTCAAAAACAATCATACCCTTTAATAAAAATTAGGGTCTCATCATCTTTCTTAAGCTCTCTGTAAATATCTCCAGCCCATGTCATTTCAAAAGTGTCAAATTTTAACTGTTTAAACTTAAACCAACATTTATTACATTGCAGCTTCCAACTACATGCCTACATGTATAATTAGGACACGCTCAGATAAATACAGAAATGCATATGCCAACCATACAAGTCTTTCTCCCAACTTTGGAAAAAATATAGGAGAAAAAAATGATATGACACAAGAAACTGCCACTCTTACAAGATTACTGTCACAAAACTCAGAATTCTACTAAAATGATGAATCCAATCTGTGTTCAAAATTCTCCTGATGTTAAATAAATCTCAGAAATTTTTTAATTGAACGTTTCTTAATGCAACAAATTCCTTAAAAAATTTCCTATTTTCTCAGCTTCCTACTTAAACTATTACTTCCTCCATTCAAAATAGTTGGAACACTTATTTGGGCATAGAGTTTAGGTGATAAGTTGAGACATTATCAATTGTTATTTAATAGGAAAGTGAATGCGATTGGAGATAGAGGGTATTATTTATTGAAAAAGTAGATATAGAATATAGTGGATAGAGAGATGCAATAAAAATAATAGTGAGGTATTTCCCAAATAAAGTGTTCAATATAAAGGGGCAGACAAAAAGAAAATTGTGTGAACAAGTCTTGGATGGAGGAGTATTTATTTAAAATAATTCAATCATAATAAAGCTACAAAAGATTATCTTTTCTCCAAAAAAGCTCAAAACTTGATTCTCCGTAAGTACATGTTTATCAAATTAATTTACCAATCGTTGTATATGTTACTTATGTTAGTGTGTATTGGAACCTAGTTTACACACAACAATAAAAAATTGAAAAACAAAATAAAATAAAATAAATGACGATAAAAAGAAAGAAAAAAAAAGTAAACACATAGATGACTGATTTAATTAAAGCTTAAAATAACTGGAGCCAAATTAAATTTGAAGTGTTCATGTCTAGACAGATTAATTAGGACATTAAGATAGACAAATCAAATGGCCGAAGAGTAAGTGTTGGCAAAAGATCTCTATGTGTTGCAATATGTAAGGACGCATGATATTTAGGAGCCCATGTGGTAAGTAGTGAGAGAGATATTAAATGAAAGGCACCATGTTATGAGGAGAGCAGAGGGAAATCATGTGCAAACAAGGAAACGTTGCAATAAATTTGAAAATCCCATAAAATGAGGCATTACAATGTTCAAAGAACAACAGAAGTATCAACTATGCACTTGACTACAATATACAATCTGCCACCCTAGCCTGAAACTAATTTGACATCAACAGTATTAGTAAACTTATTAGTAAACTTATCAGGGAAAAATTACATACCCTGTATCCTCCCAGATGGATAAAGAAATGAGATGACGTTGGACGTAGTCTGAAACGTTATTGAAATCCTTCCTATACATCTCCGCTGAAACTTCAAGCGCCTCTCTCAAAGTTGGCATGTCGTTTTGGTAGGTTGCACATGTAATAAGTTCTTTAACCTGAAATTTAAAACTCACAAAGTAAATAGCCACCTTGAGCAAAAATATATACAAAAGAAAGAGAAACAGGGTAGAATCGGTTGCAAGCCATAATTGAGCAAGATTTTCAATAACTATCTAGTCTCTCTTATATTTTATGTAAAAGCACCTCTCTCACACAAATACAAACAAACAATCTTGACACGAGTGTAATGAGGGATAGATGGAAAGATGAGCAATGACTTGAAATCTACAATTTTAGCTCACCAATCGTATGTAAAAATTTAGACAAAAAACATTACCATTTCTTTCACAGCAACAAACTGTTCTTCGGACACAACTGACCATTCCATCCCTTGACAACATAAAAACAAAGTATGAGTACATTATCTGGACTATAATCCAGGAAAATATTCTGCATAAATGCTTACAGCACTCATGTGATCTCTTATACATTCAATCAAGGTTCTACCAACAATTCCTTTGGCATCCGTCTCAAGTAAAGCTGCAAATATGGCAAACCATAACCAATCAGTTCTGGCTTCAAAAGTCTTACCCGATACTGTTGACTTGTTGAGAGGAAACATACCAAGAATTGTCTCATATTCATCAGATGAAAGAATGACATCTGCATCTCCAAGATCCAGAAGAGAAATCCACAATCCCTAATTAACACAACCACAACATAGTTACAACCTGAATCACAACAACCTTTTAACCCAGGATAATTTAGCCTATAGAGCCAGGATTCAAGGGTTAGGGAACAACAGAATAAAGGAACACTATATACTTGCAACACACACTTTTTCACGGTATTTAAAAAAGTGGTCTCACAAAATATAAAACACTTAATATGGGTTGAGAGATTGTTAGGAGTATAATTACGTGGCCATGAGCTTTAAAAAGGGTAAATTATTCCACCAAAAAAAAAAAAATCCAGTTACAGTGTGTTGCAAGTATTGTGACATTTCCACTTTAAGAAAGTGTTGCAAGTATTAAAAAACGGAGGAAGTATATAGTCTCTTGCACATTAGATCAGAAAGTACTGACATTAACATCACAGAAAACATTTTCATTATTTGACCATGACATTATGGTAAAACTAAAGAGATTTATTCAGTAGGCATAGAGGAACGTTTTTCAGGTTTTATACAATTTAGTCACATTAACTAAAATAATAAACATATCTACTCTCTCTCACATACTTTCTCTTTCATGGTCCCTACCTTACTTTTACTATAATAAATTATTCACTCACTCACAACATTATATTACTCCTAAAACTCCGTGCATCACCAAGTGATGCATTATTAAGAAAAATGGAGGGAGTATGGACTTGAGGATGTACTTATTTTCCCATTCATTTATATGCACTTCTTTAAATTAATTTAAATATAATCTAGTTAAGGGTAATCAAAATTGATCATATGTAATCATAAGTGATCTAGACAGGCTAAACAATAATTGTGCAATATATTTACTATTAAGGGCTAGATATTACTAAACAATTATGTCATGTTTCACAATATGGCCAGGGAAAGTGTCTTTTGTAAACCTTAAAGCTTATTTTTACTTAAAATCCCCAACAGCAACTACTGTAACTTTCCTCCCTGCAATCAGTTGCTTAATTCCGCATATAATCATCACAGCTGGATAGAAATAAATGCACATAAACTGTCGATATTATGATTTATGAGTCAAAGAGAATATTCATGCAACAAAAGCTACATGGGAAAATTCGAACAGGTCCCTGGTGAGTTTGGCTTGACCAAAAAGTTTTTTAAATTACCTGCAGCTTTACTTTTATGTCCAAGATCAATCCTTTCTCCTCATCCTGTGACCAAATTTTATAAAAAACCAATTATTGCAATTATATAGTAACTAATATGAACACTTTAAAACTGCATTTGTTTAGGCGTAAACAACTTCTTTTGATGTATCCTTTACAATGTGCAGCTTTAGATAAGTTATTTAAATTGAAAAATAAGAAATAACCAGATCCCAAAGTTGTAAGAAAAAAAAACTACATATGACTTCGTATAAACTGGCTAACAGTATTTTAGTTATTCATCAAAGGTAAAGTCGAAAACTAAGGGAGGCTCATTGTAAACAAGATAAATTTTGGGTTTTATAGTAAAAGCAACCAATGAAAAAATGCTCAAATGTTGCAACGTTATGTGCAAGTAAACCCTTTTAATCATGGATCTTACATCTTTGTCTTTAATGTCTTTTAGGATCTGCTTCCTCTTTTCGTCTTCCCCTTCTCCTCTAATGTTAGCAGGAAATTTAGAATATGTGTATTTAGCACCACCTACACAATAAGAAATGTACATTAAACCTTCAACTTATGAGCAGTAGTTTACTGGCTAAGTCATTCATTTACGAATTAGATTGGATAAAGTACCTATAACTCCGTCTATAGGATCTGGTATGGTTATAATAATTAAGTCTGAATGAGATGATGGATAGAGAGACATAAGACTTTCACCTCTCCCAATTGCATCTATCAACTTATCAAGGACGTTGTCATTGCTTTCACCAGATGACAAAACTTTTTCTATGTGGTTAGAAAACCCTTGAGAGAGTAGAAATTCAGCTACCTGTTATAAACAGCAATTTTCAATATCAGAATACATAGTTGTGACAGCTCTGGAATTCTACAGATAAATAAACTAACAAAAGTTTCCTTTAGTCAATCTTATGTCTTAATTTTTAGTATTGTCAGGAAGAATTCGTAGTGCAGATGTGCAATGCAGACCTCATTCAGTAGAGTATTACATACCACTATAGTTTAATGAACATCAAAACGTTACATTGAAGCGTTAAAACAATTTACAGGGGAAGGTAGAGTCAGTAAGAAATACTAAGTGATAAGCAAACAATTTGAGAGGGTAGGGGGAGAATCAAAACTTAGTTGGCTAACAATCTAACTTAGTATTATTCAAACACTATGTTGCATCGAAGTAAGGGAATAAGTGAGGTAACTTGTTTTTATGGGTCATATTTAACATCTAAAGTTCATGAAATCGTCAAGTCCATGCAGAAAAAGCTTCCTTATTCCACACCCTTAATTTCACTTTCAAAGATCTAAGCTATTATCAAACAAAACTCATCTTCAACATTAGCAATCACTCTCCTCACTATTCTTACATCTAAAATCTAGATTAGTAGTCTACTATATATTTTTTTAATGAAAAAGTGAGGCTCCAATTGAACAAAGGAAGACCAAAGAAGTGTAGAATAGTCAGAACAAGATGGGAAAACAACTCTTGCATAAGCTATAAAAATGCTCTTCAACCCAGCATCTTACACTGATCTCATCTACACTATGCAATATGTAATAGAAAAGCTCAAAGTTCACAATGGAGAATAAAATAGATGATTGACCCTACTCCCCATAACAACTCCCCCCCCCCCCCTCTCTCTCTCTCTCTCTCTCTCTCTCTCTCTCTCTCTCTCTCTCTCAACATGCACACAATAAAGGAAAAAAAACTAATACTGATGTTAAGAAAACAGGGAAATATCTATCATCATTTGACCGGCTGACTATTTTCCTTACCAAGCACAATCACAACTTTCAAAAATGCTTTCCTCATTCTCATCTTACCCTATTTATTACATTTCTTAGATCCACTTTACCTCTCTATAGCTATTTCTACCTCTATAAAACACCTGTTACCATGTTTGCTTGCTGTGAGTAACCCTTATAGATGGGTGCTTAGGTATATCAGTAGATGAAACACGGCTTACCAAAAAAAAAAAAAGAACTCTGAAGAGCTGATTTTATGGTCAACCTGCCCCTCCTAGCCTCTCAGTCTCCAAGTACGAACAAGTGCTTATATATTCTAATAAACTTATGTAGTTATGTCTGCCTTTAATAGATAAAGTTGTAAGGTATACTATATCTATACAGGCATCAAAGCACAAGTTTTAATCTGTCTTTAAGCTTCAATTTCTCATAGGACAAGAATCCAGGAAGATGCAATGAAATAACACATTACAGGCACTTATGCAGTTTCTACCATTTTACAGTATGTACAAGACGGTCTTAATAATACCGCAACTTACACAAGTATTGAACTACCCCCATGTTGGAGAAAATAATGCCACAAAAGATATACAAGTATATATCTGCAATCAGAAGAACCAAATGACAAAGATGGAATGTTTGGCAGTGGAATAACTCTTAAGAAAAGGAAAAAATAAAAGGACTTTGATAACAACTTTAATTAAAGATTTGTAATAGCCAAATAAATAAGAATAAAAAAAAGGGATTCCAAAGCAAAACAACAAACCATAGGATCTGGCTCTTGATTATTTGAACGACACCAATGCATTGTAAATGCTTGAGCATCAAAGGTACATTCCGTGCTATTTACCTGAGACAGAACAAGAGCAATCTCTGCAGTTTAAAACAGTGGTCCTGAGAGCTACTCATAACATTCTAGATTCAGACACTCATGAGACATATTAAACAGTAGAACTGTGTAGAAAGAGAAAGATAGACAAACATGGTTGGAAGAACAAATCATACAATGAAATTGCGGTATCCCAATAAAATCCTAGCAAAGAACTTCAGGAATATAAGCTGCATAAGCCAATACAAAATACAGAGCCGAGGCACGTATTAGCTTGATGTCTTATCAAACACATATAAATCATTCAAATATGTAAGGAATATCCAAATTACTAACAATACAACTAGAACAAGATTCTCAAATGAACTGTGCAACAATCAGATCTAAAGAGCACCACAATAATACAACCCTTGCCTTGATCTACTGCATATCTTACATACTCTATTCACTATGTGACATATTCTACTTTTTCTCTAAACATATAACCAGTTTCAAAGAATTAAATAGAATAATATTCAAGATGTTAAAATATCAAATGATAATATGATACTTTGGGGGAGGTGAAAAAAAAAAGTGTTTAGGCATCACCACAAATGATGCTTCTGTTGCCTTTCATAGTTTCATTTACAGCTCAAATTCAAGATGGAATCCAGAGTCAATAATATCCAATCAGACAGCTATGGTAATAGCAGTAGAGCAATAAATTGAATGAAACTATCATTGAATCACTTCAAGGTTTCTACCATTGAGAACGATCAGAAACAGAAAATAATGAAGCATCAGGAACAATTCACATACAGTATATAAGACATTTCCACACTAAAACTCAATTCTTTAGAGACACAGTCAAGTGGGCATGTTTGAGAAATGAGACAAAAACAAGCAGACATTTGCAGAACTGATGCTTCAAACTCAGATTATATGTCAAAAGTATTAACATCTGTAAATCAAGTTGCAAATTTACAGTATGATATCTTACTATTATCATATTAAAGCTTCTTAATCATGAAGATATAGTATTGAAAGGAACTTGTTTCCTGGGTTGAGAAGCTTTGATTTGATAATGATAAGATATAATAAAATTACAGATGAAACTCAAGAGTTCAACAAATCAACACTACCAAAGAAAGTTTTCTAGATTCATTTTATTTAATAAGCACCTTATTGGAAATGGTAATATCACCTTAGTTGAAGGTCATGGTCCTTTCCCCATGGTTTAGTACCAACTGTTGAGAAGTACTCAAAAGAGATAATGTTCTTTTTATTCCTAGCTGCATTTTATGAAACTCAAACCCTAATTTAGAGTTTTTTATGGTGTTCTTTATACATATATTTAATAAAATGAACTCTGCAAAGTATTGTGGACATGATTTATCTCTTTTTTTTTTTAATTTCAATTGTCTTCCAAATGTTGAAGCAAAATGTACCCTATACTTCCTCACCCCCCCCCCCCAAAAAAAAAAAAAAACCAATATAGGGCTCTAGGGAAACTCAGATAATTTCAAAATAAAGCACATCAAAACAGCAATAAAATCTGTTGCTACCAAAAATTTAAACAACTTTACCAGTCAAAACAATGGGATAGCTCCGAGGATAACTAGGGGGATCATTAGCATCCAAGCCTGATTTATAGAACTCAACCCCTGCCGGCATAACACACTGCAATTGTAGCACCAAAAGAAGAATCAATTTCCATTAACTCATTATTCTCCTTTGTATAGAGTATGATCATAGTATATAGCATTCAAGAATTGGCTGCTGATTATAAGTTCATTACCACCTATAACTACAGAAAACCTCACATCATTTGTGACAGAACACTAACATTACGTCAATATCAAACTAAAGTATCTCCTAGTTTCAACATCAGACCCTAACACTACGTTTGCGTCACAGAAATTTTGGAACTTATTTATAAAACAAAAGGAAATCAGAGCAAATCAAGTAATACTTCACCAATCAATCAACCACTTCAATATAATCCCTTTTCTACAATTCAAGCTTGTAAATGTATCCACTCCGTCTTTATGCAATAATCCCAATACTCCAATCAATCAACATTCCATCAAATTGATGAAAAATCAGCAAAAAAATAAAATAAAATAAAAACACCAATTCATGCAACAACAAAACCCCATCAAATTCTCAAATCACAACAACAATACCAATTCATGCAACAACAAAACCCAATCAAATTCTCAAATCACAACAACAATACCAATCAAAAATCCCAAAAAAAAATGTAAAAATGAAGTGAGTCAACTGACCATAGGAAGCTCAGGAGGTAAAGGAGCATAAAGAGAGTGATCAGAACGAGGGTACTGATCAATAAGAGAAGGTTCATACACATAATTCATGCCATAATAACCATTACTTCCATCTAAAGTACGAATTTCTGGGCCAATTCCACAAACTACAAAATACTCAAAAAGGGGTGCCATAATTTCTTCCCTCTCTTGAACCCCACGAAAAGAGAGATGAAAAAAATTTGATGGGGTTGTTTAGATTCCCACCAAATGATTATGGAAATGGAATTTTTGAACATGGTGTTTGATTAAATTTGAATGAGTGAGTTGAATTTTCTTTGTTTGTTTAATGGAGGATTGAAGTTGTTTTGATTTGGTGGAATGATAATGACTCAGTCGTGCAGTATGTTTTGCGAATATTTTACTTGAATCTGGGTTAGTTCGTTTGCACAGCGCGGTATGTTTTGTGAAGAAATACTACAGAAATAGAAGACGTCAATTTTACGAGGGATTCCAAAGGAAGGTTAGTTATGTAGTCCCTTAGTTTCGTTTTCTACGTCCGTTTCATTATAATCGCAACAATTTCTTATTTGATAAGGGTCCTCTAATATTTTATTATTTCTCTCTCTTTCCAACTCCATTTACATAACTTTTTAATTATTACTCTTCTACTAACAATTAAATATATCTCTACTATTCCTCAAAAAAAAAATATATCTCTACTAAGGCGCTAACCATACTAATATGAAATACATGACAAGCACAATTGGCCCGCATTTTTTTTTATATCACTGAAATGCATGATAGAATGGATTAGGGAATAAGG
Organism: Chenopodium quinoa; assembly: GCF_001683475.1. Classification (NCBI taxonomy): domain Eukaryota; kingdom Viridiplantae; phylum Streptophyta; class Magnoliopsida; order Caryophyllales; family Amaranthaceae; genus Chenopodium; species Chenopodium quinoa. The sequence goes on along the minus strand of NW_018743663.1, from coordinate 9,178 downwards.
GATTTGAAATTCATGTCCATTTTGATGTCGACATAATGATAATGATTAAAAATTTATCATGGACCAGAAGTCCAATGAAATATGGATTTTTAAATCCACGCTATACAATGTCTTATATTATTTTGAGTCGTATGTCTATGTGCATGCGATAGGTTAACCTTTCTATAGTACTAGTGGGACTCTTTATAGTACTATTGACACTTTATATGTACCAATGATGATATTATTTGCATTACAAAAGAAAATACTAAAAATAAAGATTATAATTAAGGTTAATAATCACTTATTTTTCGACTAATATCTTTTAACGGGAATAGTTATCACAACTCTGCTACTTATATACCGAAATAAATTAACTTTTCAGTGTAATAGTCCATCCTGCTTCGCAATAACAATTATTTAATTAAAGAGTTGAACTAGTAGACAATAAAGTGTCAATATAAAGTGTCAATAGTACTATAAAGTGTCAATAGTACTATAAAGAGTTGAACCTCAGGTGTACTAAGCTTCCGGCTTTACCAAGGTAGCTGGCCCCAACCTTGTCTTCCATAGATAAGTCACAGCACAGATCTAATTCGTTTCCTACCTTAGACCGTAGTCTTTAACCAAACAATTTTTATTGTGTTTATGATGGAAATTCTAAACAGAAAGATAACTCATTTGATATATAAGGTTCAAGCGGAAAACATTCCCTTCTTGATGGAAACTTTACAATTTAGGAAGATTACAACACTCATATTTTACAACGCAATGACTGAAAGCTTAATCAGACATGAACTAAACTAGAAACGGAGAGTCAATCTATTTCTTAAGGTGAGGATTTTCTCTAGAGAATTATCTAATGTTTTTATAAAATGCTCTAGCTAACTCCTTCAACTCTGACACTCTGCCTTTCACTCTTCCCTTCATACCCTTTATACACTTTCTATGGCTTACAACAAGTCATGACTCAACAAGTGATTGTGTTCACTGCTTTTCTAAAGTCCTAAAGACACTTTAAAACGATAACAATTAATAAAACGTGGCTATAGTGAAACTAGACTACATGATTGTTGTTTCGGGGTTTTCTGATGTCCTGCGGGAGAGTTACAATTCCGAGACTGGAACCGGACGCCTGTACCTGCAAAATAACGGAGACTCCTGAGAGCTCCGCCTCCAACGGTCAAGTTAGTACCTGATTAAGGAGTAATTAATACGGAAATTAAAGTAATAAGATCTCTCTAGGTGAGAGTGTTTAATGTTGGTAATCTGCGTCGTTAGCGAGATTAGCCGGTTATTAGTGTTCCGTAATGTTTCTGTTCTTCTCTTGATTTCTTGATCTCTTGACTGCTTCCCTGCTTAATTAATGAGGATTAATTAAGTATTTATAGCCTTGAGAAGCGTGCCACTCTCTAGGTTTAGGGTAAACCTAGAGCTGACCGGGCCTCTAGACAGGATTGGGCCTTGATGGCCGGTTTTCCCATTTAGCATGGGTGGACACGTGGCGTGCCTCGATTGGTCCGTAGAGGACGTATCTGTGATTGACACGTGGCAGGCTCCTATTGGCCTTCGTGAAGGACACGTGGCGGAACCTGGTTGGTCCACTTGTCAGACGGTGATTGGTGGATAAAAATCCCCTAATCAATTGTTGTTGTGGGCTCAGGAATACATTATTTCATCCATCATCATGTCTTGTAGACCACCCTCGCTATCTTTATTGTCATCATAGTGGACACGCGTAGGATTCCTCTTCTATGCCAAGATTTATAGCACATTTGACAGCATATGATTCGTCCCATATCATGAAAGCTTCAAACAGATGTTCATGGCCTTCAAACAGATGTTCATGGTCTTCAAACGATAAAAACTTTCCACTTTCAATGTCTTCAAAATATTTGTAAATTGACTTAGTATTGTTTATTATATGTACTAAATATTCCTCGTATGGTGCTACAATTGTAGTATTTCCAACATGAACTATAAAAGGGGGATTATCAGTTCTTTTTATGAAATTACTGAGATATTGTGAGGTGTAGAAGAATCCTGAAATTACTGAGATATTGTGAGGTGTAGAAGAATCCTAGTGTCCTTTCTTCAGTAGGATTTTAAACACTTCTCAGACAAACTAGGATGGGATTCCAAGCACTTGTCTGCACACAATTTTTAAGAGCTTGACCAAAGAGATAATTAACATTATTTTTCTAAACCTGATAATTAATATTAATAAAGGTAAAAAAAAGTAAATAATTTAAGAGGGTAAAATATCCAACTACTATTCATAAAAGTTATCCTAGATTTATAAAAGGTAAGGATAAAGAATAAAGTTATTGAATCATTTGTTCTAAAATTTGTATGTTCATCAAAATACTTTCAAAATTTTCCTTTAAAAAATCCTCACATTTAATAGTATGCCTCAATTCGTACCATTGTATATTAGATTATGACAACGTATTAAACTAAGAGTGATTAATCATACTAGATTAAATTATTACAAGTAATTTTTTTAGTGTAATTTGGATAAAAGTTTCATCAAAGTATGTTTTCTGCGTAGATCACAGCTGCTATTTCATTAAAAGGTACTTAAATGTGTACAAAATAAAATACCAAGAGAAAATCTTGCAGGAAACAGTTTAAGGTATAAACTTTAGTTTTCAACTACATAAAAATCACAACAGGTCAGTTACAAAGATCGAATATCCAACTGCTCGATAATTTGATTTTGTTAATGCTCATAATATGTTCAATGGCAGCCAGCAGAGATGCAGTAAAATGCAATAAACATTATTATATAACAACGATAACTTAAGTTCAGTTTGGCCTCTAAAAATCTGTTCGTGTAGTTGTCTTTTCCTTACAAAAGATCACAGGCAATAGACATTGAAGCTCGCTGACATTTAATGGGAGCAAAACTGATCAGTCTGAATTGAATTCCAGCAAAATTACAACACTAGAGGCAGATTTTCGTCTGCTGAGTTTTGCAGAGGGGAGGGTTAAAATTAAAAAGATGGGGTAAAGAATGCCTATAACATACCACAAAGATCTAGCTACACAACTGGGTCCCAAAAAAGAATAAAGGAAAAAGAAAATCTAGCTAGCCATAACAGCCTGATCTGTCAACTGCAGAGCTTGTGTAGCAAAAAACCTGACATCGACATCTGGGTCTTCACTTAGCTCAATTAAACAAGGCTTAATAGTTTTCTCAACCACCTGAAAAAAGGAAGTTAGTGTAAGAACTCAACGCATTTCAAAGTAGCTTTGCAGCAAATGACTTCCAAAATACTCGTGGAACATCACTTATTGGTGGATTGTTTGGGGATGATGAATTCAAAATATATGGAAGCACGCACAAATCTTTGGGTTGCTAAAAATATGGGCCTTTATTATTATTTCCCTCTACATCAGAAAGGATAGGAGGCCAGTGAGAAAGTTATCACCAATTAGATAAGCTAACTAGCTATGTTGCTTAGACTTGGGAAGGAAGATCTTATATAACGTGGAATCAAATAAATGATGTGACTAGCTGACTGCTACATTTACAACAATGACTATCAACCTTGCCATATAATCATGAGCATTTTCAATTCCTAAAATGATTGAGCCTTTTTACCCTCTGCATTGAGGGAGAGGTCGCTGAGGAAGTTGTCATCAACTTGATGAGTCAATCAGCGAATTTGCTCAGACTTGGGAAGAAGGATCATATACAACATGGAATAGCATAATAGGAATATGGAATAGCAAAACAAGATCCCAAAATCAAACTGCGCCGTCCACTGCGTCAATATGGCACAGCATTACGCCATTAACCCTAATTATGTTAGTGAAAGTGATAAAAGATATACTTTTTAACCTAGCAAACCCAATCCATAAATAAACTGCAATCAGAAAGACCTTTCTGTCCAATGATATACAGCGCATCTAGTAGACTAGTACGTAAATACTCAAAAGAGCAAATACTTTTTACTTCTGTTGCCCTTTAGTCCTTGAATATGGAAGTATATTCAAACAACTAACACAACAAATCACACTATTTTTAACTGAAAATCTTACATTACCCTTTCTCCCTGAATGGAAGATAGGGTGAGAAGCAGAAGCCAAACAGAAATTTTAATTACCAAACAACATTATTTTCCAGAGAAGAAATTACTTACTGATTGATCAACGATGGGAATGAACGACTGCAACACTTTTGCAACATTAAACTTTATGTTTGGTACCCTGAAGTGTGTAAAATTCAGATTAGCAAACCGTTTGTGTATTGAAAAAAAAATAAGGCAGTCCGCTAGATAATATTTTAGATAATTAAGAGAGCAGTAAAGCAAGATACCTGTCCTTTGATGCAGTTACAACTACTGGTAACAATTTGGAACATGTAATTTCTGCACCCATGACAGGGCCAAGCAGGGAAATTGCTTGTACAATTGTCATCCGATACAGATAGTGCGGGTTCGTAGCCATGTCTAGAACCTGTTGAAAAATATTACATCACGTCGCTAAGATATTTACAACAGACTTGAGTGGTCACAGGTTCACAGTGAATCATATTTCTTTTTATAATATTAGAATACTTCAAGTCAAGAGACTTTCTATATACATTCCATATTCAAAAATAAGGTAATTAGAAATTTAGAATAATATATTTTGTTACTCATGGAGTCATGGTATTATACAGGATATCATATAAACATTATAAAATCAAATATAGATATGCATTTACTTTTTTAGAATAAGTCATGTCAATTTTTTTTTTTAAAAAAAGGGTGCTAGTTTCACAAACTTTGTCATTCAACCACTGCATGCATAGAGCACCAAGTTTTTCATCGAAGAATCCAACGCCCAACTGACTGGCCAACAAAGGTATGTATTCAATAATGGCCAATCGAACTCTCCAATGTCTATCTTCAGCAAGCTCAACAATTGCTGGGAGTAATGACTGTGATAACAAATCTATTCCAATGACCTGCACTATGAAGCATTGTGAATTAAGTTACAAGAAAATTACGACGCATAAAAAAATCAAGGGAAAAGAAAAGCACACAGCAAAGCAAATGAGTTGAGAGAAAATGGTCTAACCAAATATAGAAACAGAAAAAACAAATAGATATATAAACGCTTTGTACAAACCTGATTCACTTAATCAAGCTTGCTGGTTATGTTCAGACGTACATCAGGAAATTCATCTTTCAGAAGAGAGAGAAAGATGGGAAGAAGCTGCTCAATTGTAGCATCCTGTGACCAGGTACAAGAAGGTCGAGTCAATTGAAGGACAATCAATGGAATTCCTATTGAATAATTAACAATAAAACAGCTCCAAAAAGCTTGCAGAATAAAAGAAAACATAAATTATATGAGGCAGATCTTAGCAACAGAATCCTGGAAGAAAAAAAGCAAAGGAGATCAACTGAACACCATAGGAAAAACAAATAGCATATTCTCAATTGGCTTCTTTCCAAAGGCACGATCAATTAAGATAACGTATGCACAACTTTCAAGGATGAAAGGGCATTACAGCCACATCGAATTAATGAAATGAAGACAAGTAGAAAACCAATCAAACAGCAATAACCAGAAAACAAAAATTCTACAAAAATTGCCAAATCATTATCTTGACTCCCAGACAGCATAAACCTTTTTGTAACAAATACATACCTCAAAAATGTATAATCACCCCCTTTGTACAGCACAAATTGTGTCAGACATGAGATTGCGAGTGCACTTAGCAAGGTTCATATTACACCTCATATACAGATTAAGTAAAGGATTTTCAATTAGCTAAATTCTGAGCAGATATACTCATTTTTCTATTGTTTACTTCATATTCTTCCAAAATTCAATTTGAATCATTTATCCATGTTTGGAACTCCAATGTAGACCTTTTACTTCTATTAGTTAGAACAAGAAAGCTAAATTCCTCTGTAAGAAGCAAATTCCAAATAGGATCCAATGGTCAGTAATTGAATTTCCCTCAATCAAGAGTAAATTGATTTGGAAGAAAGGGAACTAGTAGAGGGGTCAATTAATTCTACAATAACAAATAAATATGGTTAAATCAAATGACAGAATTTTGGTCATGAATTTATCGATTTGATAGATTGATCATATTTAAGGTAGTTTGCTATTATCCAAATTAGTTTTAACTAGTAGATATGACCTAATTGTTAGGTTTTCTTTGAGTTTATGTTAAAAAATGAATATGGAAATTCCCCAATCTTTATCAGCAATTGTCCTAATAAGAACCCTTCAGTATATGCAGCTAAATTTAACTGTGTTTGATTGGGTATGCAGCTATACACAGCTGCTGAGATGCATGTAAATGAGTTTGTATAATCATTGACCTCATCCAAGTTCATATGAAATATTTACTCGATATTGTGTTTTCAGATATTTGTTCACTTCTTGCAATTAATGGCGACACGTCATTTACAAAATAATACTTATGTAAAATAATATAGAGCACAAGTAAATTGATTTCTCACCTTTCCTAGAATTGGTGTCATTCCCATTATAACTGAAGCCAGAGCAGAACGAACATGCTGAGAAGAATCTGATGACGATTCCTGCATAGATAAAAGCTTGTACATCAGGAAGCTCAACAACCAATGTATAAGACACACAAGGCAACAACTTCAATTGAATAATATAAAATCATTTAAACGACCTACATTGACATCTATCCAAATATACCTTGACACATGGAGAATATGCTGAACTGCAAGTTCGGGATTCAAGATACGGCAAAATTTGGTCACTTTCCCAGCAGCAGCTATACGAACTTCTGCTTCATTGTCACCAAGCAGCCGAACATATGCAGGCACCAAGTCCGACCTAAACAGGATAATAATAACCAACAAGATATATTGAGGCAAATGATGGACATAAAAAGGATGATAGTAGCAAAATAGTCAATAGATACCTCGTAGGTTCAGGTCCAACTGCTTCACACAGCTCATAAAGTTGATTTGCAACCATATAGCGTACACGCCATGACTTATCCTGATAACATAAATTAATAAAATTGAATCACACATAATAGAAAGAATGACATTTTAACCATTTCACCCTCATAAACATATTTCATCTTAAAAAGAATACCCAATTCATGTAGAATTTGGTGTTTATCTTATGGTCAAAAGATAAATTCAAGAGACAGATAAAGCAGCATAGATATCTGAAGGTGCTCATTGTGTTTTTTTATTGAATATAATATAGCAATTACAAATATGACATACAATAGGTGTTCATATAGGGTGTACTCAATCATGGTAGTTACTGCTTAAGACGATTTTTAATTAGGACAAACACACATACCAAGGGATAAAAACTTGTAATTTTGTAAAGTCCTCTACTATACAAGTTGACATGAATGTCGAGACTTTCCCAAAACAATACCATTGAAATACCCTACTGTCCTTATTTAATACCAAGTGTTAGTCACTTATGTGTATGTACCTAATATTATGCAATGAAAATCCCGCTAGTACCTAGAGGTGGTACATTTTGGTAATACAAAGGGTTCCATGGTATTGGGTTAGGGTACCATTGCAATTCCCTAGTTAATAAAATTGTGTATGTTTCCTTATTTAATACATAGTTGATTTAACTCATTTGCCTAATATAGGGTACCGATATGTTTAAAGTGTTTTTGTATGCACACAAATACAATCTACCTATACTTAATTAATACTATCTCCATGTTCGAGCTGAATTCGAAGAGGTCGTATTATAAATGCCGCCAATGCGGGTTTTGGGAATGGGATGTTGACTCAGACCTCGTGAAGGACGGACCACCGAACAACATCGGTGGAGTTGTTCATAGGGTGGAGGCGTTAGAGCATCAAAACGTGACATCGTGAAATTTGGACTCACAATTTTAATTTTAGCCATGTTGTATTTCAAATGTTAATTAGTTCATGGTCCGCCTTGTTGTTAGTGTATGGGGGGGGGGGGCGAATTACTATTAGAAATTGTAGCAATTTTTGTAACCAGTGTAATTTATGCTGCGGTTCAATTAAAAAACCAATTTCGTGTCCTTATAAATCTTATAATTATGGATTACTAGATTATATAAACTATCTACACCCAGTGGTACTTAACAAAGACTACAATGTACCACTAAAACACCAGTAGTACTAAAACTGGATACAACGTACGATTATGGTTCAAGTAACCACATTTAATTCAAGGGTAAAATAAGAATCCAGTGGGAGTTTTTTTGCTCAACTGTGCAGGTGAAATAGTACAAATTAATCCCATTGGGATGATTTTTTGCTTTTATTGACAAGACAAGTCTTTGGCCTACTTTTGCACACCTATGGGGGTAGGTACCCTACACTGCATGGATTCAGTTATTGACCGTGGTAACTCGGTAAAACACTCCAAAAATTGTTCAAAATTACATTTTCCCTCCTTTTCCTTTGACTATCTCCCTCAAACAATAAGATTGTAGAGTCCCCCTCCAAGATTTCAACTCCGTCAAAGAAACATCCCCCCCCCCCCCCAAATCCGAACAATGGCTGCAAAGAAAACAAACTCCATGTTCCAACTAACCCAACCTTCCACCTCTATTCAGCTCATTTTACCCCCACAGAATAACCACTATTGTACTTTAAAAAAAATGAAAGGGACACCAATGAAATCAACATAAACTTGGTGAAGTACTTTAGGAGCAACTAACAAATGTTGCCCGAGGGTGCACAAGGCCCTCCTTTGTCGATCAGTTTACAACTCTCCATCATAAATCTAACCCCCTGTTACTAATCATACTGGAAGCTCGTAGAATTTATCTTATTTATACAATGTAAACTTTTTACAAATAAGAAAACTTTACAAATAAGGCTAGCAGCCTATTCAACAAATGAAAAGAGCAATAACATCAACTTTGGATAGCAACATATGGACTTTGCACAGTTTGATCGAATACGAACACAAGCATGCTCAATCATCTCACCAGTAGAAAAAGGCAAATAGGCACTGGTCTTTCAAAACCAACTTAGGGCACCACATAGGAAGAACAACAACAACACAGAAGTTGTAGCAGCATCAAAGATTGAAGTAGCAATGAATAAACTGCAACATATTGCCCAGCAAGCTGAGCAGTGCGTGAGATAGGAGTCATAACCTGTAATATGATGCTTTAGAGAAAACTCACATGATATAAAATTTCATTGACACTAGTGAATTTAGCTTTAAGACATAAATATAG
>NW_018743662.1:0-22142 GCF_001683475.1 Chenopodium quinoa | reverse complement strand
CTTTCATTTGATTCGATTTGCTTTGTAGAATGTATTTGACTTTTATTTGATGTTTAGTTAAGCTTTGTTTTTGAAATGAGTAATTATTTGACTCTCATTTGATTCAAATAGCTTTATTTGAATGTGTTTGACTTTCATTTGATTCAAATTCCTTGTGTTTTTGAATGTGTTTGACTTTCATTTGATTCGATTTGCTTTGTAGAATGTATTTGACTTTTATTTGATTCAAATAGCTTTGTGTTGAATGTATTTGACTCTCATTTGATTCAAATAGCTTTATTTTTGAATGATGTGTTTGACTTTTTCTTCATTTGATTCAAATATAGCTATTGTTTGAATGTGCTTGAACTTTCATTTTGATTCAACTAGCTTTGAATAATAGAATGTATTTGACTTTCATTTGATTAAAATAGCTTTGATTGAATGTATTTGACTCTCATTTTGATTCAAATAGCTTTTATTTGAATGTGTTTGACTTTCATTTGATTCAAATAGCTTTGTTTGAATGTGCTTTGACTTTCATTTGATTCAACTAGCTTTATAGAATGTATTTGACTTTCATTTGATTCAAATAGCTTTGTTTGAATGTGTTTGGCTTTCATTTGATTCGATTTGCTTTGTAGAATGTATTTGACTTTTATTTGATTTAGTTAGCTTTGTTTGAATGTATTTGACTCTCATTTGATTCAAATAGCTTTATTTGAATGTGTTTGACTTTCATTTGATTCAAATTCCTTTGTTTGAATGTGTTTGACTTTCATTTGATTCGATTTGCTTTGTAGAATGTATTTGACTTTTATTTGATTCAAATAGCTTTGATTGAATGTATTTGACTCTCATTTGATTCAAATAGCTTTATTTGAATGTGTTTGACTTTCATTTGATTCAAATTCCTTTGTTTGATTGTGTTCGACTTTCATTTGATTCAAATAGCATTGTTTGAATGTGCTTGACTTTCATTTGATTTAATTAGCTTTGTAGAATGTATTTGACTTTCATTTGATTCAAATAGCTTTGTTTGAATGTGTTTGACTTTCATTTTGATTTAAATTGCTTTGTAGAATGTATTTGACGTTTATTTGATTAAATTAGCTTTGTTTGAACGTATTTGACTCTCATTTGATTCAAATAGCTTTATAGAATGTATTTTGACATTTATTTGATTTAAATAGCTTTGTTTGAATGTGTTTTGACTTTCATTTGATTCAATTAAGCTTTGTAGAATGCATTTTGACTTTCATTTGATTAAAAATAGCTTTGTTTGAATGTGTTTGACTTTCATTTGATTCAATTAGCTATGTATAAATGTATTTGACTTTTATTTGATTTAATTAGCTTTGTTTGAATGTATTTGACTCTCATTTGATTCAAATAGCTTTATTTGAATGTGTTTGACTTTCATTTGATTCAAATTCCTTTGTTTGAATGTGTTCGACTTTCATTTGATTCAAATAGCATTGTTTGAATGTGCTTGACTTTCATTTAATTCAACTAGCTTTGTAGAATGTATTTGACTTTCATTTGATTAAAATAGCTTTGTTTGAATGTGTTTGACTTTTATTTGATTCAATTAGCTTTGTAGAATGTATTTGACTTTCATTTGATTCAAATAGCTTTGTTTGAATGTGTTTGACTTTCATTTGATTCAATTTGCTTTGTAGAATGTATTGGACTTTCATTTGATTAAAATAGCTTTGTTTGAATGTGTTTGACTTTCATTTGATTCGATTTGCTTTGTAGAATGTATTTGACTTTTATTTGATTCAAATAGCTTTGTTTGAATGTGTTTGACTGTCATTTGATTCAATTTGCTTTGTAGAATGTATTTGACTTTTATTTGATTTAATTAGCTTTGATTGAATGTATTTGACTCTCATTTGATTCAAATAGCTTTATTGAATGTGTTTGACTTTCATTTGATTCAAATTCCTTTGTTTGATTGTGTTCGACTTTCATTTGATTCAAATAGCATTGTTTGAATGTGCTTGACTTTCATTTGATTTAATTAGCTTTGTAGAATGTATTTGACTTTCATTTGATTCAAATAGCTTTGTTTGAATGTGTTTGACTTTCATTTGATTCAAATTGCTTTATTGAATGTATTTGACTCTCATTTGATTAAAATAGCTTTATTTGAATGTGTTTGACTTTCATTTGATTCAAATTCCTTTGTTTAAATGTGTTCGACTTTCATTTGATACAAATAGCAATGTTTGAATGTGCTTGACTTTCATTTGATTCAACTAGCTTTGTAGAATGTATTTGACTTTCATTTGATTCAAATAGCTTTGTTTGAATGTGTTTGACTTTCATTTGATTCATTTAGCTTTGTAGAATGTATTTGACTTTCATTTGATTCAAATAGCTTTGTTTGAATGTGTTTGACTATCATTTGATTCAATTTGCTTTGTAGAATGTATTTGACTTTTATTTGATTTAATTAGCTTTGTTTGAATGTATTTGACTCTCATTTGATTCAAATAGCTTTATTTGAATGTGTTTGACTTTCATTTGATTTAAATTCCTTTCTTTGAATGTGTTTGAATTTCATTTGATTCGATTTACTTTGTAGAATGTATTTTACTTTCATTTGATTCAAATAGCTTTGTTTGAATGTGTTTGACTTTCATTTGATTCAATTTGCTTTGTAGAATGTATTTGACTTTTATTTGATTTAATTAGCTTTGTTTGAATGTATTTGACTCTCATTTGATTCAAATAGCTTTATTTGAATGTGTTTGACTTTCATTTGATTCAAATTCCTTTGTTTGAATGTGTTTGACTTTCATTTGATTCGATTTGCTTTGTAGAATGTATTTGACTTTTATTTGATTCAAATAGCTTTGTTTGAATGTGTTTGACTTTCATTTGATTCAATTTGCTTTGTAGAATGTATTTGACATTTATTTGATTTAAATAGCTTTGTTAGAATGTGTTTGACTTTCATTAGATATAATTAGCTTTGTAGAATGTATTTGACTTTCATTTGATTAAAATAGCTTTGTTTGAATGTGTTTGACTTTCAATTGATTCGATTTGCTTTGTAGAATGTATTTGACTTTTATCTGATTTAATTAGCTTTGATTGAATGTATTTGACTCTCATTTGATTCAAATAGCTTTATTTGAATGTGTTTGACTTTCATTTGATTCAAATTCCTTTGTTTGAATGTGTTTGACTTTCATTTGATTCGATTTGCTTTGTAGAAAGTATTTGACTTTTATTTGATTCAAATAGCTTTGATTGAATGTATTTGACTCTCATTTGATTCAAACAGCTTTATTTGAATGTGTTTGACTTTCATTTGATTCAAATTCCTTTGTTTGAATGTGTTTGACTTTCATTTGATTCAATTAGCTTTGTAGAATGTATTTGACTTTTATTTGATTTAATTAGCTTTGTTTGAATGTATTTGACTCTCATTTGATTCAAATAGCTTTATTTGAATGTGTTTGACTTTCATTTGATTCAAATTCCTTTGTTTGAATGTGTTCGACTTTCATTTGATTCAAATAGCATTGTTTGAATGTGCTTGACTTTCATTTAATTCAACTAGCTTTGTAGAATGTATTTGACTTTCATTTGATTAAAATAGCTTTGTTTGAATGTGTTTTGACTTTCATTTGATTCAATTAGCTTTGTAGAATGTATTTGACTTTCATTTGATTCAAATAGCTTTGTTTGAATGTGTTTGACTTTCATTAGATTCAATTTGCTTTGTAGAATGTATTGGACTTTCATTTGATTAAAATAGCTTTGTTTGAATGTGTTTGACTTTCATTTGATTCGATTTGCTTTGTAGAATGTATTTGACTTTTATTTGATTCAAATAGCTTTGTTTGAATGTGTTTGACTTTAATTTGATTCAATTTGCTTTGTAGAATGTATTTGACTTTTATTTGATTTAATTAGCTTTGATTGAATGTATTTGACTCTCATTTGATTCAAATAGCTTTATTTGAATGTGTTTGACTTTCATTTTATTCAAATTCCTTTGTTTGATTGTGTTCGACTTTCATTTGATTCAATTTGCTTTGTAGAATGTATTTGACTTTTATTTGATTTAATTAGCTTTGATTGAATGTATTTAACTCTCATTTGATTCAAATAGCTTTATTTGAATGTGTTTGACTTTCATTTGATTCAAATTCCTTTGTATGATTGTGTTCGACTTTCATTTGATTCAAATAGCATTGTTTGAATGTGCTTGACTTTCATTTGATTTAATTAGCTTTGTAGAATGTATTTGACTTTCATTTGATTCAAATAGCTTTGTTTGAATGTGTTTGACTTTCATTTGATTCAAATTGCTTTATTGAATGTATTTGACTCTCATTTGATTAAAATAGCTTTATTTGAATGTGTTTGACTTTCATTTGATTCAAATTCCATTGTTTGAATGTGTTCGACTTTCATTTGATTCAAATAGCAATGTTTGAATGTGCTTGACTTTCATTTGATTCAACTAGCTTTGTAGAATGTATTTGACTTTCATTTGATTCAAATAGCTTTGTTTGAATGTGTTTGACTTTCATTTGATTCAATTTGCTTTGTAGAATGTATTTGACTTTTATTTGATTTAATTAGCTTTGTTTGAATGTATTTGACTCTCATTTGATTCAAATAGCTTTATTTGAATGTGTTTGACTTTCATTTGATTCAAATTCCTTTCTTTGAATGTGTTTGAATTTCATTTGATTCGATTTACTTTGTAGAATGTATTTTACTTTCATTTGATTCAAATAGCTTTGTTTGAATGTGTTTAACTTTCATTTGATTCAATTTGCTTTGTAGAATGTATTTGACTTTTATTTGATTTAAATAGCTTTGTTAGAATGTGTTTGACTTTCATTTGATTCAATTAGCTTTGTAGAATGTATTTGACTTTTATTTGATTTAATTAGCTTTGTTTGAATGTATTTGACTCTCATTTGATTCAAATAGCTTTATTTGAATGTGTTTGACTTTCATTTGATTCAAATTCCTTTGTTTGAATGTGTTTGACTTTCATTTGATTCGATTTGCTTTGTAGAATGTATTTGACTTTTATTTTATTCAAATAGCTTTGTTTGAATGTGTTTGAATTTCATTTGATTCAATTTGCTTTGTAGAATGTATTTGACATTTATTTGATTTAAATAGCTTTGTTTGAATGTATTTGACTCTCATTTGATTCAAATAGCTTTATTTGAATGTGTTTGACTTTCATTTGATTCAAATTCCTTTGTTTGAATGTGTTTGACTTTCATTTGATTCGATTTGCTTTGTAGAATGTATTTGACTTTTATTTGATTCAAATAGCTTTGTTTGAATGTGTTTGACTTTCATTTGATTCAATTTGCTTTGTAGAATGTATTTGACATTTATTTGATTTAAATAGCTTTGTTAGAATGTGTTTGACTTTCATTTGATTCAATTAGCTTTGTAGAATGTATTTGACTTTTATTTGATTTAATTAGCTTTGTTTGAATGTATTTGACTCTCATTTGATTCAAATAGCTTTATTTGAATGTGTTTGACTTTCATTTGATTCAAATTCCTTTGTTTGAATGTGTTCGACTATCATTTGATTCAAATAGCATTGTTTGAATGTGCTTGACTTTCATTTGATTCAAATAGCTTTGTAGAATGTATTTGACTTTCAATTGATTCAAATAGCTTTGTTTGAATGTGTTTGACTTTCATTTGATTCAATTAGCTTTGTAGAATGTATTTGACTTTCATTTGATTCAAATAGCTTTCTTTGAATGTGTTTGGCTTTCATTTGATTCAATTTTCTTTGTAGAATGTATTTGACTTTTATTTGATTTAGTTAGCTTTATTTGAATGTATTTGACTCTCATTTGATTCAAATAGCTTTATTTGAATGTGTTTGACTTTCATTTGATTCAAATTCCTTTGTTTGAATGTGTTTGACTTTCATTTGATTCGATTTGCTTTGTAGAATGTATTTGACTTTTATTTGATTCAAATAGCTTTGTTTGAATGTGTTTGACTTTCATTTGATTCAATTTGCTTTGTAGAATGTATTTGACATTTATTTGATTTAAATAGCTTTGTTTGAATGTATTTGACTCTCATTTGATTCAAATAGCTTTATTTGAATGTGTTTGACTTTCATTTGATTCAAATTCCTTTGTTTGAATGTGTTTGACTTTCATTTGATTCGATTTGCTTTGTAGAATGTATTTGACTTGTATTTGATTCAAATAGCTTTGTTTGAATGTGTTTGACTTTCATTTGATTCAATTTGCTTTGTAGAATGTATTTGACATTTATTTGATTTAAATAGCTTTGTTAGAATGTGTTTGACTTTCATTTGATTCAATTAGCTTTGTAGAATGTATTTGACTTTTATTTGATTTAAATAGCTTTGATTGAATGTATTTGACTCTCATTTGATTCAAATAGCTTTATTTGAATGTGTTTGACTTTCATTTGATTCAAATTCCTTTGTTTGATTGTGTTCGACTTTCATTTGATTCAAATAGCATTGTTTGAATGTGCTTGACTTTCATTTGATTTAATTAGCTTTGTAGAATGTATTTGACTTTCATTTGATTCAAATAGCTTTGTTTGAATGTGTTTGACTTTCATTTGATTTAAATTGCTTTGTAGAATGTATTTGACGTTTATTTGATTAAATTAGCTTTGTTTGAACGTATTTGACTCTCATTTGATTCAAATAGCTTTATAGAATGTATTTGACATTTATTTGATTTAAATAGCTTTGTTTGAATGTGTTTGACTTTCATTTGATTCAATTAGCTTTGTAGAATGCATTTGACTTTCATTTGATTAAAATAGCTTTGTTTGAATGTGTTTGACTTTCATTTGATTCAATTAGCTATGTAGAATGTATTTGACTTTTATTTGATTTAATTAGCTTTGTTTGAATGTATTTGACTCTCATTTGATTCAAATAGCTTTATTTGAATGTGTTTGACTTTCATTTGATTCAAATTCCTTTGTTTGAATGTGTTCGACTTTCATTTGATTCAAATAGCATTGTTTGAATGTGCTTGACTTTCATTTAATTCAACTAGCTTTGTAGAATGTATTTGACTTTCATTTGATTTAAATAGCTTTATTTGAATGTGTTTGACTTTCATTTGATTCAATTAGCTTTGTAGAATGTATTTGACTTTCATTTGATTCAAATAGCTTTGTTTGATTGTGTTCGACTTTCATTTGATTCAATTTGCTTTGTAGAATGTATTTGACTTTTATTTGATTTAATTAGCTTTGATTGAATGTATTTAACTCTCATTTGATTCAAATAGCTTTATTTGAATGTGTTTGACTTTCATTTGATTCAAATTCCTTTGTATGATTGTGTTCGACTTTCATTTGATTCAAATAGCATTGTTTGAATGTGCTTGACTTTCATTTGATTTAATTAGCTTTGTAGAATGTATTTGACTTTCATTTGATTCAAATAGCTTTGTTTGAATGTGTTTGACTTTCATTTGATTCAAATTGCTTTATTGAATGTATTTGACTCTCATTTGATTAAAATAGCTTTATTTGAATGTGTTTGACTTTCATTTGATTCAAATTCCATTGTTTGAATGTGTTCGACTTTCATTTGATTCAAATAGCAATGTTTGAATGTGCTTGACTTTCATTTGATTCAACTAGCTTTGTAGAATGTATTTGACTTTCATTTAATTCAAATAGCTTTGTTTGAATGTGTTTGACTTTCATTTGATTCAATTAGCTTTGTAGAATGTATTTGACTTTCATTTGATTCAAATAGCTTTGTTTGAATGTGTTTGACTTTCATTTGATTCAATTTGCTTTGTAGAATGTATTTGACTTTTATTTGATTTAATTAGCTTTTTTTGAATGTATTTGACTCTCATTTGATTCAAATAGCTTTATTTGAATGTGTTTGACTTTCATTTTATTCAAATTCCTTTCTTTGAATGTGTTTGAATTTCATTTGATTCGATTTACTTTGTAGAATGTATTTTACTTTCATTTGATTCAAATAGCTTTGTTTGAATGTGTTTAACTTTCATTTGATTCAATTTGCTTTGTAGAATGTATTTGACTTTTATTTGATTTAATTAGCTTTGTTTGAATGTATTTGACTCTCATTTGATTCAAATAGCTTTATTTGAATGTGTTTGACTTTCATTTGATTCAAATTCCTTTGTTTGAATGTGTTTGACTTTCATTTGATTCGATTTGCTTTGTAAAATGTATTTGACTTTTATTTGATTCAAATAGCTTTGTTTGAATGTGTTTGACTTTCATTTGATTCAATTTGCTTTGTAGAATGTATTTGACATTTATTTGATTTAAATAGCTTTGTTTGAATGTATTTGACTCTCATTTGATTCAAATAGCTTTATTTGAATGTGTTTGACTTTCATTTGATTCAAATTCCTTTGTTTGATTGTGTTTGACTTTCATTTGATTCGATTTGCTTTGTAGAATGTATTTGACTTTTATTTGATTCAAATAGCTTTGTTTGAATGTGTTTGACTTTCATTTGATTCAAATTGCTTTGTAGAATGTATTTGACATTTTTTTGATTTAAATAGCTTTGTTAGAATGTGTTTGACTTTCATTTGATTCAATTAGCTTTGTAGAATGTATTTGACTTTTATTTGATTTAATTAGCTTTGTTTGAATGTATTTGACTCTCATTTGATTCAAATAGCTTTATTTGAATGTGTTTGACTTTCATTTGATTCAAATTCCTTTGTTTGAATGTGTTCGACTATCATTTGATTCAAATAGCATTGTTTGAATGTGCTTGACTTTCATTTGATTCAAATAGCTTTGTAGAATGTATTTGACTTTCAATTGATTCAAATAGCTTTGTTTGAATGTGTTTGACTTTCATTTGATTCAATTAGCTTTGTAGAATGTATTTGACTTTCATTTGATTCAAATAGCTTTCTTTGAATGTGTTTGGCTTTCATTTGATTCAATTTGCTTTGTAGAATGTATTTGACTTTTATTTGATTTAGTTAGCTTTGTTTGAATGTATTTGACTCTCATTTGATTCAAATAGCTTTATTTGAATGTGTTTGACTTTCATTTGATTCAAATTCCTTTGTTTGAATGTGTTTGACTTTCATTTGATTCGATTTGCTTTGTAGAATGTATTTGACTTTTATTTGATTCAAATAGCTTTGTTTGAATGTGTTTGACTTTCATTTGATTCAATTTGCTTTGTAGAATGTATTTGACATTTATTTGATTTAAATAGCTTTGTTTGAATGTATTTGACTCTCATTTGATTCAAATAGCTTTATTTGAATGTGTTTGACTTTCATTTGATTCAAATTCCTTTGTTTGAATGTGTTTGACTTTCATTTGATTCGATTTGCTTTGTAGAATGTATTTGACTTTTATTTGATTCAAATAGCTTTGTTTGAATGTGTTTGACTTTCATTTGATTCAATTTGCTTTGTAGAATGTATTTGACATTTATTTGATTTAAATAGCTTTGTTAGAATGTGTTTGACTTTCATTTGATTCAATTAGCTTTGTAGAATGTATTTGACTTTTATTTGATTTAAATAGCTTTGATTGAATGTATTTGACTCTCATTTGTGTTGTAGCCAAGCCTAACAACTTGGTTATGGACATTTCGATGGTTCAAGATGTAGCATCATGTTTTGGTGCTATGCATTCTATCCTTGGGCAGCAAGATATTCAACCCCTTGAATTTCTTGTTGTTCTTATTAACTAGTTTATTCTAGTTCTTTTTATGCTTTGAATAAATTGTAAACTTTAGTCATTTTAAGTTTGCAAATTAGTTATATTTTTTCTTAGTTCTTTTTAGCTTATTTTAGTTCGAAAAATATTGTCACATTCACACAAAAGTACAAGTGCAAAGATACATCAAAATGGCAGCCATTTAAGCTTGGAATCCGAAATTCTTTTACAAGGAATTTCAAAGCTTTAACTTGGGTGTTACAATCAGCATCAATGAGGAGTTACAAGCTTTCATTTGAGTCTTCAAGTGGCCGTTTATTTCAGCCAGCAACTGGTACATTCAAGAGGCGTCCAAGTACATCCTTGACCACATACATTCAAGCTTAATTCAAGGCTTGAAACAAGGAGGAGTTACACTTCACTTGCTGTTTGAATTGGGCGTGAAAAGGGGAGCTGTTTCATCTCCAAGCTGCTGCTTTGTGGGCGTGAATCAAGGGGGTGTTATACTCTCTTGTTTCTGATTTTATTTCACTCATAACTTGGAGGTTACAAACCGCCATTTGCTCTTGATGTATCTAGTTAAGTAAGGCTTCTTTTATTAATGTATCTAGGCTACAAAAACTGATATGTACTTAGTTTGGACGTGTAACAAGTGAGCTAAAAGCCACTTAATTCAGCTTGTACTTAAGATGTTTGCTCACTATAAATAGCAAGCAAATGTGAATGAAAAATCAGATTATTGCAAACAAAAAAGACTTGTCTTACATTCGTTTCTTGGATTAGAAACAAAAACCTGAAATTCTTGGATTTGGAATTTCGTTTCCTTTGCTTAGTTAGCTAGTTTAGGCTACTAGTTGGCTTGTGATCTTAGGAATCCAAAACGTTTCTTAGTGGTGTGACTGTATCTAAGAAGCCTTTGGTTCTTTAGCCTTATCTATCCCTTGGTTTATCCCTTGTGTATTTCGAGTGTTACTCCAAATATACAACATTTGGCGCTAGAAGGAGGGGGGTCTAGCAAACAAATACCCAAACACAATACCCCAAACACATACCCAAACACAAACCATGGCCGACATCCCACCCCCTAATTGGCAAGAATATGTCAATAAGGTTGCACAAGAGAAAGAAGATATGGAGCAACGAATGCAATATTTGCAAGGTCAGTTAAGAGACCTTTCTATTAAGTTGCGCCATCAAAAAGAGGGTTTTACCAATCAAAGTGATGAAGAAGTGAGTGAATCTAATTTCAATCACAATGATAGACCTTATCATGAAAGAGAAAGGTCACGGCCTAACAATGACATTAAGGCTGACATTCCGGAGTATGATGGCAAACTCGATGCTGATGAGTTTGTAGAATGGCTTAGTGTTGTATATTTGGAGTAACACTCGAAATACACAAGGGATAAACCAAGGGATAGATAAGGCTAAAGAACCAAAGGCTTCTTAGATAAAGTCACACCACTAAGAAACGTTTTGGATTCCTAAGATCACAAGCCAACTAGTAGCCTAAACTAGCTAACTAAGCAAAGGAAACGAAATTCCAAATCCAAGAATTTCAGGTTTTTGTTTCTAATCCAAGAAACGAATGTAAGACAAGTCTTTTTTGTTTGCAATAATCTGATTTTTTCATTCACATTTGCTTGCTATTTATAGTGAGCAAACATCTTAAGTACAAGCTGAATTAAGTGGCTTTTAGCTCACTTGTTACACGTCCAAACTAAGTACATATCAGTTTTTGTAGCCTAGATACATTAATAAAAGAAGCCTTACTTAACTAGATACATCAAGAGCAAATGACGGTTTGTAACCTCCAAATTATGAGTGAAATAAAATCAGAAACAAGAGAGTATAACCCCCCCTTGATTCACGCCAATCAAAGCAGCAACTTGGAGTTGTAACGGCTCCCCTTTTCACGCCCAAATTCAAACAGCAAGTGAAGTGTAACTCCCCCTTGTTTCAAGCCTTGAATCAAGCTTGAATGTATGTAGACAAGGATGTACTTGGACGCCTCTTGAATGTACCCATTGCTGGCTGAAATAAACGGCCACTTGAAGGCTCATTTTAAAGCTTGTAACTCCTCATTGAAGCTGATTGTAACACCCAAGTTAAAGCCTTAAAATACCTCCAAATTAGTTTCGGATTTTATGCCTTCTTCACAAGCTTAAACGGCTGCTTTTGTGATGCATCTTGATCTTGTACTTGATGTGTGAATATTTTCGAACTATAATCAGCTAAAAATAACTAAGAAAAATATAACTAATTTGCAAACTTAAAATAAGACTAAAGTTTACAATTTATTCAAAGCATAAAAAGAACTAGAACAAACTAGTTAATAAGAACAACAAGAAATTCAAGGGGTTGAATATCTTGCTGCCCAAGGATAGAATGCATAGCACCAAAACATGATGCTACATCTTGAACCATCGAAATGTCCATAACCAAGTTGTTAGGCTTGGCTACAACATTCCCCCCTTCTTGAAAAGAGTTTGCCCTCAAACTCGGCAACTCTTCAAACTCATCATAGTAAAGCATCTCTTCCCATTGCTTGGGACGTTTAGTAGCCAAAGACCGCAGCAAGGATCCCAAAGTTCTATTAGTCACTTCGGTTGGACCATCCGTTTGAGGATGACTTGAAGTGCTAAAGTTCAATTTCGTGCCCATCTTCCTCCATAATGTAAGCCAAAAATGACTTAGAAATTTTGGATCACGATCACTCACCATGGATTTAGGTACACCATGTAAACGAACAATCTCATTGAAAAACAAGTTAGCAACAGGAGTAGCATCATAAGTTGCATAGGCTGGTTTGTTTGGGAGCATTGAACCGGGAACAAGATCAATTTTGTGTTGTGTGTCACGTTTTGGGGGTAAGCCAAGGGGAATGTCTTCGGGGAAAACATAGGAAAAGGTTTTGAGAAGAGGGGTGAGGAGTGGGTGTGGCTCTTCTTGTGACGGTTTGGAAGGGACATCAAGTTGGCTTAAAATGAATGGTTTGTGAGCTTTATACTCATGCAATTCTGATTTTATGAGAGTGGTAAGGTAAGTAGGGGGTGTGGATTTGGGGTGATCGTTTTTGAGGTTTAGGGGGGTAAGAAGTATTTTCTGTCCATCCTTAGTGAAGGAATATGTGTTTTTATACCCATCATGCATCACACGCCTATCAAATAACCAAGGTCTACCAAGTAAAAATATGACATGCATTCATAGGTATAACATCACACCACAATTCTTCTTCATAAGTTTTACCAATGCTAAATGATAACAAGACTTGTTGTGTTACTTGAATCCCTTTACCATGATTTAGCCATTGAATCACATAAGGTTTAGGGTGAGGAACGGTTTTAAGTTTCAGCTTGTCTATCATTACTTGTGAAGCTACATTGGTACAACTACCTCCATCAATAATCAATGTACATACCTTTCCACCAATGGTGCAACGAGTGTGAAAGATTGACTCACATTGCAAACTTCCTTCTTTGCCAACCATATTGCTTAGTGTGCGTCGAACCACCAAGCATTCTCCTTCGTCTGGTCCAAGACACGCATACTCATCATTCTCCTCAAGGTTGCTGTCCACTTCATTTTCTAATTCATCCTCCTCTTCATGCTCAATCAAAGTGACAATCCTTTTATTTGGACAATCACTAGCCAAATGTCCAAGGCCTTGACACCGAAAACATCTTCTTGGGGCTGGTTTTGGGTTGGAATTTTGGGTGTTTTGTGAAGGTGGTTTAGAAGTAGGCTGATTGGACGTTGGGTTTAAAGGTGGGAAATTGGATGTTTGCTTTTTTTGGGGAAATGAGGTTTGAGATGCAAAACGTGATGATTCACTTTTGCCTCTTGCTTTTTGTTGCTGCTCAATCTTATGTGCTAAGATAATGAGCTCTTCAAGGGTAGAGTAAGGATGTAGTTCGGCCACATTGGCTATTTTTGGGTCAAGCCCTCCCAAAAAGCGCACCAATGTTTGAGGTTCATCTTCCTCTACTCCACATTTCATGACAAACCCTTCAAACTCCCTAGCATATTCTTCTACTGATTTTGTACCTTGTTCGAGGTTGTGGAACTTGGAAAAGTTTTCTTGCACATAGTATGTGGGAAGAAACTTTTGTTTCAGCAACTTCTTCATCTTGATCCACGATCTCACTTTCTCTTTGTCTTGCCTTTCCCTTTTGGCACACACGCTAGTCCACCAAGTTGAGGCACATTTTCTCAACTTCAAGGCTACAATTTTCACCTTCTTTTCTTCCGGTGTTTGCTTGTAATCAAACACTCTCTCCACCGTTCTAAGCCATTCTACAAACTCATCAGCATCGAGTTTGCCATCATACTCCGGAATGTCAGCCTTAATGTCATTGTTAGGCCGTGACCTTTCTCTTTCATGATAAGGTCTATCATTGTGATTGAAATTAGATTCACTCACTTCTTCATCACTATGATTGGGTAAACCCTCTTTTTGATGGCGCAACTTAATAGAAAGGTCTCTTAACTGACCTTGCAAATATTGCATTCGTTGCTCCATATCTTCTTTCTCTTGTGCAACCTTATTGACATATTCTTGCCAATTAGGGGGTGGGATGTCGGCCATGGTTTGTGTTTGGGTATGTGTTTGGGGTATTGTGTTTGGGTATTTGTTTGCTAGACCCCCCTCCTTCTAGCGCCAAATGTTGTATATTTGGAGTAACACTCGAAATACACAAGGGATAAACCAAGGGATAGATAAGGCTAAAGAACCAAAGGCTTCTTAGATAAAGTCACACCACTAAGAAACGTTTTGGATTCCTAAGATCACAAGCCAACTAGTAGCCTAAACTAGCTAACTAAGCAAAGGAAACGAAATTCCAAATCCAAGAATTTCAGGTTTTTGTTTCTAATCCAAGAAACGAATGTAAGACAAGTCTTTTTTGTTTGCAATAATCTGATTTTTTCATTCACATTTGCTTGCTATTTGTAGTGAGCAAACATCTTAAGTACAAGCTGAATTAAGTGGCTTTTAGCTCACTTGTTACACGTCCAAACTAAGTACATATCAGTTTTTGTAGCCTAGATACATTAATAAAAGAAGCCTTACTTAACTAGATACATCAAGAGCAAATGACGGTTTGTAACCTCCAAATTATGAGTGAAATAAAATCAGAAACAAGAGAGTATAACCCCCCTTGATTCACGCCAATCAAAGCAGCAACTTGGAGTTGTAACGGCTCCCCTTTTCACGCCCAAATTCAAACAGCAAGTGAAGTGTAACTCCCCCTTGTTTCAAGCCTTGAATCAAGCTTGAATGTATGTAGACAAGGATGTACTTGGACGCCTCTTGAATGTACCCATTGCTGGCTGAAATAAACGGCCACTTGAAGGCTCATTTTAAAGCTTGTAACTCCTCATTGAAGCTGATTGTAACACCCAAGTTAAAGCCTTAAAATACCTCCAAATTAGTTTCGGATTTTATGCCTTCTTCACAAGCTTAAACGGCTGCTTTTGTGATGCATCTTGATCTTGTACTTGATGTGTGAATATTTTCGAACTATAATCAGCTAAAAATAACTAAGAAAAATATAACTAATTTGCAAACTTAAAATAAGACTAAAGTTTACAATTTATTCAAAGCATAAAAAGAACTAGAACAAACTAGTTAATAAGAACAACAAGAAATTCAAGGGGTTGAATATCTTGCTGCCCAAGGATAGAATGCATAGCACCAAAACATGATGCTACATCTTGAACCATCGAAATGTCCATAACCAAGTTGTTAGGCTTGGCTACAACACTTAGAACGGTGGAGAGAGTGTTTGATTACAAGCAAACACCGGAAGAAAAGAAGGTGAAAATTGTAGCCTTGAAGTTGAGAAAATATGCCTCAACTTGGTGGGCTAGCGTGTGTGCCAAAAGGGAAAGGCAAGACAAAGAGAAAGTGAGATCGTGGATCAAGATGAAGAAGTTGCTGAAACAAAAGTTTCTTCCCACATACTATGTGCAAGAAAACTTTTCCAAGTTCCACAACCTCGAACAAGGTACAAAATCAGTAGAAGAATATGCTAGGGAGTTTGAAGGGTTTGTCATGAAATGTGGAGTAGAGGAAGATGAACCTCAAACATTGGTGCGCTTTTTGGGAGGGCTTGACCCAAAAATAGCCAATGTGGCCGAACTACATCCTTACTCTACCCTTGAAGAGCTCATTATCTTAGCACATAAGATTGAGCAGCAACAAAAAGCAAGAGGCAAAAGTGAATCATCACGTTTTGCATCTCAAACCTCATTTCCCCAAAAAAAGCAAACATCCAATTTCCCACCTTTAAACCCAACGTCCAATCAGCCTACTTCTAAACCACCTTCACAAAACACCCAAAATTCCAACCCAAAACCAGCCCCAAGAAGATGTTTTCGGTGTCAAGGCCTTGGACATTTGGCTAGTGATTGTCCAAATAAAAGGATTGTCACTTTGATTGAGCATGAAGAGGAGGATGAATTAGAAAATGAAGTGGACAGCAACCTTGAGGAGAATGATGAGTATGCGTGTCTTGGACCAGACGAAGGAGAATGCTTGGTGGTTCGACGCACACTAAGCAATATGGTTGGCAAAGAAGGAAGTTTGCAACGTGAGTCAATCTTTCACACTCGTTGCACCATTGGTGGAAAGGTATGTACATTGATTATTGATGGAGGTAGTTGTACCAATGTAGCTTCACAAGTAATGATAGACAAGCTGAAACTTAAAACCGTTCCTCACCCTAAACCTTATGTGATTCAATGGCTAAATCATGGTAAAGGGATTCAAGTAACACAACAAGTCTTGTTATCATTTAGCATTGGTAAAACTTATGAAGAAAAATTGTGGTGTGATGTTATACCTATGAGTGCATGTCATATTTTACTTGGTAGACCTTGGTTATTTGATAGGCGTGTGATGCATGATGGGTATAAAAACACATATTCCTTCACTAAGGATGGACGGAAAATACTTCTTACCCCCCTAAACCTCAAAAACGGTCACCCCATATCCACACCCCCTACTTCCCTTACCACTCTCATAAAATCAGAATTGCATGAGTATAAAGCTCACAAACAATTCATTTTAAGCCAACTTGATGTCCCTTCCAAACCGTCACAAGAAGAGCCACACCCACTCCTCACCCCTCTTCTCAAAACCTTTTCCTATGTTTTCCCCGAAGACATTCCCCATGGCTTACCCCCAAAACGTGACATACAACACAAAATTGATCTTGTTCCCGGATCAATGCTCCCAAACAAACCAGCCTATGCAACTTATGATGCTACTCATGTTGCTAACTTGTTTTTCAATGAGATTGTTCGTTTACATGGTGTACCTAAATCCATGGTGCGTGATCGTGATCCAAAATTTCTAAGTCATTTTTGGCTTACTTTATGGAGGAAGATGGGCACGAAATTGAACTTTAGCACTTCAAGTCATCCTCAAACAGTTGGTCAAACCGAAGTGACTAATAGAACTTTGGGATCCTTGCTGCGGTCTTTGGCTACTAAACGTCCCAAGCAATGGGAAGAGATGCTTTACTATGATGAGTTTGCAGAGTTGCCGAGTTTGAGGGCAAACTCTTTTCAAGAAGGGGGAATGTTGTAGCCAAGCCTAACAACTTGGTTATGGACATTTCGATGGTTCAAGATGTAGCATCATGTTTTGGTGCTATGCATTCTATCCTTGGGCAGCAAGATATTCAACCCCTTGAATTTCTTGTTGTTCTTATTAACTAGTTTATTCTAGTTCTTTTTATGCTTTGAATAAATTGTAAACTTTAGTCATTTTAAGTTTGCAAATTAGTTATATTTTTTCTTAGTTCTTTTTAGCTGATTTTAGTTCGAAAAATATTGTCACATTCACACAAAAGTACAAGTGCAAAGATACATCAAAATGGCAGCCATTTAAGCTTGGAATCCGAAATTCTTTTACAAGGAATTTCAAAGCTTTAACTTGGGTGTTACAATCAGCATCAATGAGGAGTTACAAGCTTTCATTTGAGTCTTCAAGTGGCCGTTTATTTCAGCCAGCAACTGGTACATTCAAGAGGCGTCCAAGTACATCCTTGACCACATACATTCAAGCTTAATTCAAGGCTTGAAACAAGGAGGAGTTACACTTCACTTGCTGTTTGAATTGGGGGTGAAAAGGGGAGCTGTTTCATCTCCAAGCTGCTGCTTTGTGGGCGTGAATCAAGGGGGTGTTATACTCTCTTGTTTCTGATTTTATTTCACTCATAACTTGGAGGTTACAAACCGCCATTTGCTCTTGATGTATCTAGTTAAGTAAGGCTTCTTTTATTAATGTATCTAGGCTACAAAAACTGATATGTACTTAGTTTGGACGTGTAACAAGTGAGCTAAAAGCCACTTAATTCAGCTTGTACTTAAGATGTTTGCTCACTATAAATAGCAAGCAAATGTGAATGAAAAATCAGATTATTGCAAACAAAAAAGACTTGTCTTACATTCGTTTCTTGGATTAGAAACAAAAACCTGAAATTCTTGGATTTGGAATTTCGTTTCCTTTGCTTAGTTAGCTAGTTTAGGCTACTAGTTGGCTTGTGATCTTAGGAATCCAAAACGTTTCTTACTGGTGTGACTGTATCTAAGAAGCCTTTGGTTCTTTAGCCTTATCTATCCCTTGGTTTATCCCTTGTGTATTTCGAGTGTTACTCCAAATATACAACAATTTGATTCAAATAGCTTTATTTGAATGTGTTTGACTTTCATTTGATTCAAATTCCTTTGTTTGATTGTGTTCGACTTTCATTTGATTCAAATAGCATTGTTTGAATGTGCTTGACTTTCATTTGATTTAATTAGCTTTGTAGAATGTATTTGACTTTCATTTGATTCAAATAGCTTTGTTTGAATGTGTTTGACTTTCATTTGATTTAAATTGCTTTGTAGAATGTATTTGACGTTTATTTGATTAAATTAGCTTTGTTTGAACGTATTTGACTCTCATTTGATTCAAATAGCTTTATAGAATGTATTTGACATTTATTTGATTTAAATAGCTTTGTTTGAATGTGTTTGACTTTCATTTGATTCAATTAGCTTTGTAGAATGCATTTGACTTTCATTTGATTAAAATAGCTTTGTTTGAATGTGTTTGACTTTCATTTGATTCAATTAGCTATGTAGAATGTATTTGACTTTTATTTGATTTAATTAGCTTTGTTTGAATGTATTTGACTCTCATTTGATTCAAATAGCTTTATTTGAATGTGTTTGACTTTCATTTGATTCAAATTCCTTTGTTTAAATGTGTTCGACTTTCATTTGATTCAAATAGCATTGTTTGAATGTGCTTGACTTTCATTTAATTCAACTAGCTTTGTAGAATGTATTTGACTTTCATTTGATTTAAATAGCTTTGTTTGAATGTGTTTGACTTTCATTTGATTCAATTAGCTTTGTAGAATGTATTTGACTTTCATTTGATTCAAATAGCTTTGTTTGAATGTGTTTGACTTTTATTTGATTCAATTTGCTTTGTAGAATGTATTGGACTTTGATTTAATTAAAATAGCTTTGTTTGAATGTGTTTCACTTTCATTTGATTCGATTTGCTTTGTAGAATGTATTTGACTTTTATTTGATTCAAATAGCTTTGTTTGAATGTGTTTGACTTTCATTTTATTCAATTTGCTTTGTAGAATGTATTTGACTTTTATTTGATTTAATTAGCTTTGATTGAATGTATTTGACTCTCATTTGATTCAAATAGCTTTATTTGAATGTGTTTGACTTTCATTTGATTCAAATTCCTTTGTTTGAATGTGTTCGACTTTCATTTGATTCAAATAGCATTGTTTGAATGTGCTTGACTTTCATTTGATTCAACTAGCTTTGTAGAATGTATTTGACTTTCAATTGATTCAAATAGCTTTGTTTGAATGTGTTTGACATTCATTTGATTCAATTAGCTTTGTAGAATGTATTTGACTTTCATTTGATTCAAATAGCTTTGTTTGAATGTGTTTGGCTTTCATTTGATTCAATTTGCTTTGTAGAATGTATTTGACTTTTATTTGATTTAGTTAGCTTTGTTTGAATGTATTTGACTCTCATTTGATTCAAATAGCTTTATTTGAATGTGTTTGACTTTCATTTGATTCAAATTCTTTTGTTTGAATGTGTTTGACTTTCATTTGATTCGATTTGCTTTGTAGAATGTATTTGACTTTTATTTGATTCAAATAGCTTTGATTGAATGTATTTCACTCTTATTTGATTCAAATAGCTTTATTTGAATGTGTTTGACTTTCATTTGATTCAAATTCCTTTGTTTGATTGTGTTCGACTTTCATTTGATTCAAATAGCATTGTTTGAATGTGCTTGACTTTCATTTGATTTAATTAGCTTTGTAGAATGTATTTGACTTTCATTTGATTCAAATAGCTTTGTTTGAATGTGTTTGACTTTTATTTGATTCAATTTGCTTTGTAGAATGTATTGGACTTTCATTTCATTAAAATAGCTTTGTTTGAATGTGTTTGACTTTCATTTGATTCGATTTGCTTTGTAGAATGTATTTCACTTTTATTTGATTCAAATAGCTTTGTTTGAATGTGTTTGACTTTCATTTGATTCAATTTGCTTTGTAGAATGTATTTGACTTTTATTTGATTTAATTAGCTTTGATTGAATGTATTTGACTCTCATTTGATTCAAATAGCTTTATTTGAATGTGTTTGACTTTCATTTGATTCAAATTCCTTTGTTTGATTGTGTTCGACTTTCATTTGATTCAAATAGCATTGTTTGAATGTGCTTGACTTTCATTTGATTTAATTAGCTTTGTAGAATGTATTTGACTTTCATTTGATTCAAATAGCTTTGTTTGAATGTGTTTGATTTTCATTTCATTCAAATTGCTTTATTGAATGTATTTGACTTTCATTTGATTCAAATAGCTGTGTTTGAATGTGTTTGACTCTCATTTGATTCAAATAGCTTTATTTGAATGTGTTTGACTTTCATTTGATTGAAATTCCTTTGTTTGAATGTGTTTGACTTTCATTTTATTCAATTAGCTTTGTAAAATGTATTTGACTTTCATTTGATTCTAATAGCTTTGTTTGAATGTTTTTGACTTTCATTTGATTCAATTTGCTTTTTAGAATGTATTTGACTTTTATTTGATTTAATTAGCTGATGCGTTTCTTGATTCGTTTGGTCTTAGGTTTAAACAAGCTTCACTCGTTTGTTTTCGCCTAAGGGTTCTAAATCTGATTTCAAGGCTTCACTCACCTTAATCTCGTGATTTAGGGGTTTTTTGAGGATAGTTTGAATTAGCTTCACTCACTAATTAATCTAACCTCTCTTAAATCAGGTTTCACTCGCCTAATCTAAGGGTTTTTTATGTTTAACTTCACTCGTCAAACACAAAAGAAAACTTGGAAAGAAACGTTCCAAATTAACAAGCAATAAAGCTTTAATCAACAAAACAAACTTGTATAATTTGAAGTTTACAACCTTTATTTATAGACTCAAAACTAATCCTAAACCTAATCAAATTAGAAGACTAATCCTAATTAAATTAGAATCCCATTTGACCTAGAAAACCTAAGAAAACCGAAACTTGATCCCCAAGTTCCTAATTCGGATATGACTAAACTAACTAAGCTTAATTCAACTTAGATTAGGTATTCAATCCTCCTAAAACTCCTAGACACGCCTAAAAACCAAAGTCAAGTCCTAATCCACTTAGGAATTTACTTTGCTAAAAACAAGTCCTAATTCAAATAGGAACTCTCTTTTGCTAAAGACAAGTCCTAATCTAATTAGGAATCTCTTTTGCTAAAGACAAGTCCTAATTCAAATAGGAACTCACTAGACCAAAACAATTCCTAATCAAAATAAAAATCCTAACGCTTAAAACAAGAAAAACCCTTTCAAGTGAAAGGTAAAAACTTGTAAGCCAAAATCTAATCTAAGAAACATTAAAGAAACGGACCAAGAAAGGAAACGTTGAATGCATCCGCATCATACTCCCCCTCTTGAAAACGAACTTGTCCTCAAGTTACATCATAACAAGGAACGAGATCTTTTGCACTAAGAGAAGCACAAACGCCTTCACCAAGTAGCACTTGAAATGTATCATAATTCTCCCTATGCACGATTTTAAAAGGCCCTTCATCAAAGGATTCATGCTTGTCTTTGCGGTTGTTGTATAACTTCTGTGCACTCAAAGAAAGCCACACATAGTCACCTATCTCAAATGGAGACTTACGAACAAGTTGAAGCACTCTATCTTGCTGCTTGTCTTTCTTCTTCCTTTTACTTGAACCACCTTCATCACATGTAGAAAGAGAAATAACCTTGCTGCCATCATGTTGCATAGGTTCGAATTTAGGAGGCAAAGGTTTTAATCCAATCCTTTTCCCTTTATGTAGAACTGAAACCACATTCTTCTTTGCAAGGTAGATCACATCACGATCAAATTGCCAAGGACGGCCTAGCA
>NW_018743661.1:0-18625 GCF_001683475.1 Chenopodium quinoa | reverse complement strand
TCTTCTGATGGTGCTCATGCTGCACCGGTAGGAGAGGCTACCTCGGCTTTCAGAGGTGGTGGGATGTACGAGATAGGCTCGTCATCGCATTAGCCTCCGCAGCCTCAGCTTCAGGTTGATCCTGGCTGGAGTGGTCCTACATTGAGTCTTCCTCCCCCTACGGAGACTGGAGTTGGAGCTGGAGCGGGTGGAGAGGTGACTCCTCGTACGACGCATTTTTATGATATGATGGGCATACGTCCTCCGGCGCCGTAGTTTGTTCCTGTGTATATTTTATTTTGACTTTTCATAGAACTTTGCCTTAGACTCACTATTCTTAGACATATTTTGTATATTTATGCTATTATGAGTTTATTTGGTTGTTATTATTATGTGTATGTTAGTGTGTGCAAGAAAAGTGTGACAAACAATTTTGCGCAAAAATTCCGTCATTTTTATTATTGATGGAGGGTATCCGACACTCTCCTCCAAAAAAGAAAAAAATAAAAAGGAAAAAAGTCGAATAAAATGTCGGGTGTTTGGAATTTAAAATAAAATCCAAAAAAAAAGAATAAAAATAGTAGCTATTTTAATTAATTAAGAAAAAGGATAAGAAAGATGTTTAGGAAAAATAAACGGAGCCATAAAGTCATTAGCCGACTCGAGTTTAATATTAAAAACGCAAGTTAAGCATGCGCGGCTGATGTGGCAATTTGGCGCCAGCTGGCGCCACAATATGGCGCGTGGCGCCAGGCGCTACACTTGGCGTGTGGCGCCAAGCGTTGGCGGCTGGCGCCAATTACGGGGTTTTGACGCCAATTGATGCTGATACCGTATTTCATTCTGATTAAAACTTCTCGCAATTTGTGTATAAATAGCCCCCTGCCCAGCCGATTCTTCTCATAATTCCAGCGAATAAAATAATTCTCTGTTTTAGAAAAAATAATAATCATGTCTTTAGTCACCAATACCTTCACCCAATACACTCATGAATGGTGTCGATCTCTTAATGCTAGAGACAGAAAAAGAATTAGATTTATTTCACTTGGGGGGAATTTATGGCATCAAAGGGGTAGATCTTGACCTAGACTTCATACATACCGCTTTAGAATTTGGAATGTTGATACTCATTGTTTCAGAATAGGGTATGATGAGATTAGCCCTTTGCTAGAGGAATTTGGTGCTAATTAATCCTAGCCTTTCCATTAGCCCAAACTGGATTCTCTTTGTTTTGAAAATAACATCAAACTTATTTGGTTCCATTACATCTCCTTAGTCAAGTACCCTTACGAAGGTGTCCTACAAAACGAGTTCGAAGACCCTACTAAGTGCTTCATTCGCGTGTACAAATCTTCGACAACACCCCACTTGGAGCCGTGCCTAATGCCATGAAGGTAAGGCTGTTGCAGACCATCAGTGGCTCCTTAGGGATGACGATTACGCCCTCAACATGTGTCACTACCGGTGCCGATATACTCCAACAGCAAGGGGTAACTGACTTGAGTAAATGGGGCTGCTTATGGGTTACCGTTGCTTGGGGATTTTTCTTTAGGATTTTGTTTTACTTTACTTTGTTACTAGGAAGCAAGAATAAGAGGAGCTAGGTGAAATAGAGGAGGTAAAAAAAGAAAAGAAAAGAAATTGGGGTTAATTATACTTTGTTAATTAATTAATTTACTTGTTAATTAGGATTATTAGCTAGCTTGATGTTATGCTAATTAATCCTTTTGTTGCAATTTTAATTTTATTTTTTATTTTTATTTTTTATAAATACAATTGAATGTTACCTTTTTGAATTCAATTGGAAGTAAGGTGGAGTTTGGTGTAAAATTGTTTCATAATTTTATGATAAGAAATACAACGTAATTACTTATTTTCTGATCAACAACTTTTGGACCAACCAATTTTATTTTTGTTTTTGAGTATTACTGTTGTATGTTATATGCATGACTAAAAGATTTATTGGTGAACTACTAGTTAACAAGTTTGCTATTCTTTGATTTTGACGTATTATGCAAACAATAGTCAAACATAACCAAGCTAGTATAACAATGTCTTGATTTTCAAAGGTTGTATGATCGAGTATTCACACCATATACTTCATCTGTTTTATACTTCATCTGTTTTGATATAATTGCATTAATGGCAAAAATTATATATTTTATTGTCATAATAATTAACTTTCGTATTTGTTAAGTATATTGTGGCAAAAATTATAGCGTCACTCACATTTTTTGTTCATGATCTCCATCTTTCCTCATCTTTAAAAGAGCTAGCTGTAATTTGTTGTCTTTTAATATTACATGATATCTTTCATCTTTCTTACAATATTGATGTAAGGAGTAGTGAATCCAGTTATTCTTTGGGATTATTTAGGGTTCGTTTGGCGTTTTTTGTTTTTTTCAAAATCATATGATATATGTCATATGATGAATAAAAAAAATAAGTCAAATTTATTATATCTATGGTAATTTTGAAAACTGACAACAGAAAAATGAAAACACCTTATATAACAATGTCAAACAAGTGAGAGTGAAGGATAGCTCAACTGGTTAGAGCTTTCTTCCCGATTCAAGGAGATCCTAGGATCGATTCTCACCCCCACCCTTGTGGATCTCTAAACACAAAAAAAAAAAAAAATGTCAAACAAGTTATAAATTAATTGTTTTTTTTGGAGTTAATAGACTAATAGGCTTTTGGGTATTTGAGTTTTGGAGCAAAGTGATTAAAACATACTCTTCAATTAATATAAACACTAATAACACTGATTTACGCACATTTTTGTCTGAATTCCTAATTTTATACAATTTTCAAGAGCATATTTAATGCTTATATATAGCCCTTAGGGCTACATATAACATTACTCTTGACAAAAGCAAATTATATTAATAAACTCAGAGTTTACAACATACCAAATAAAAACTAAAACTTACTACTACATGGCTTTAATTTTCACATTTAAGCCTTTACAACTTTCGACATTAAAAACCATATTACATAACTGGGGTTGGCCGGACATGTTACGGATTAGGACCTCTTTATAGGCCAAAGAGCGGATACCTACTTCAAAACACAAAGAGAGCAACGAGTAACGAAATTGTTCGATCATGGCTAGTTACCTAGTGGGATCAACTTATCACCAAGTAAGGCCTTCAAACCGATCACTTGGACATGTGACCTTTCCTTAAAAATTTGTTCTTGTTGGCAAGAAAGCTTAGACAACGTCGAGGCTCAAGAACCCCCCAAAATAAAGTTTGGGCGCCTGCTTCGGATAGAGATTTTCAAGAGTAGTGATCATAATGGTCTCTACAAATAAGGGAGCAGAATGACAACCATAATCATTTCACCATAACACACACTTCACCCTAGCCATGGTTAACTTCTTGTTCGTCCCCCAAACAACGACAACCCATGTTAACTCTCTCAACACAACAACAAAACTCAATCCCTTAACAAGGGATCCAAACTCCTTCCGCACACAATCATATAATAAACTATAGCCAATATAACAAGAATTACAGGACAACAACCAAGAAACGCTAAAATAAACCATACATAACTTAACAAAATAAAGAAAACTCTAAAACAAAGCAAACTCTAAAAAACAAGAAGAAAAAACATACTTAAGTGAACCGACCACATCCAGAGAGCCCCTTTCGGACCCATAATCCGAACCCATAACAGCAAAGAACCTCAAAACCTTAACCCTAACTTCACCGTTTCCGTCACGAACCACTCCTAATGGCGGAGTTAGGCTTAGCCCTCTAGCGCAAGGACCCATGAAACCCTAACCCTAACTTCACCGTTTCCGTCACAGTCAAAAATACCAATGACCTTTATGACGGCGGCGTTAGGCTTAGTCTTTAGACCTCTTGTTTTGCCGGCGAAATCCTTTGAACTTGAACCTTCCTCTCTAAGGTGGGTAATACAGGGGCTACTCTAAATCTCTTAGCCGGGAAAAGGGTCACAAAAAACCTTCTAAACTGAGATTAATAAATATTTAAGAGAAGGGATGAGGGCGTCGCTCGGAGTTAGAAGACGCCTAAAAGAAAAACAGATCAAGAAGGGGAAGCCGGGAAAGAAGATAGGAGAAGAGAAGTAAGAGAAGAGGAGGAGCACGGAAAACTCGTCGCCGGCGATCCTCATAGAGATAAAGAAGAGAAAAAGGAGGACACTCGTCGGAGAAACGGCTACGGCGCCGGATCTCCGGCGAGCACCTAGGTTTACGGGAGGGGTAGGTTTCTTTTTTCAGAGGAGAGAGAAGAGAGTGTTCTCTCTCTTCTCTTCTCTTCTTTCTCTTCTCTTCAATTAATATAGGTACCCACAAAACAATAGATTATCAAGGTATATTTTTGACATCTGCATTTTGTAAAAGGTAATATAATTAAAAATAAATGTTGAATGGTGGATTATTTTTTTTTGTGAAGTTTGGATGGTGGATTATGTAATTGAATTTGTACAAAAAATAGGCGAAATAATCTATTGAAGATTAAAAAAGAAAAAGTATACATATTTTTGGGTATATATCATCACTAATATATAAAGTTGGTGTCGCAGCCAGGCCACAAGACATCGACACTTGAAATTTCAGTTTTTCGCCAAGTGTCAATCCACGTAGATAAAGGTGTCAATTCAGTTAAACATTTCGGGTTTGGGTTGGGTTTGGTTTATCAGTTTCGGGTTAAAATGGGTCGATTATAGCGGGTTGAAATAATAAGCGGGTCGGTTTTGAAAATTATCGGGTCAGTTCGGTTTGAGTTTTTTAATTGCAGTTTCTATTCGGATCGGGTCCTTATCGAGTCGGGTTCTAGTCGATTCGGGTCATAATCAATTTGGGTTGACCGGGTCGGTTTGAAAACGGGTTTAGCCCGTTTAATGTGGGTTTCGGTTAAAAACAGTTTGGGTCTTAATCAGGACGGGTCGTAATTGGTTCGGGTCATAATCAGTTTAGGTTTAACTAGGTCGATTCGAAAATGGGTTTCAGTTCAAAACAGATCGGGTGAAATCGGGTCCAATCATTATCGTTTCAAGTTATAATCGGTTTAGATTGAACTTGGTTTGTTTGAAAACGAGTTTACCTAATTTGAAGCGGGTTTCTAATTAAATCATATTGGGTTAAAATTGAGTCGGATGATTATCGAGTCGAATTAGTCAGATAACGGGTAGGATCGAGTCATGTTATAATCAAGTCAAGTCATAAATAAGTTGGGTTTATTGAGTAGTGGGTTGAAATAGATTAGATCATAAACATATTGGGTAATAGGTTGTAAATGACTCAGTCATACTGGTTACGGGTTTTAAACGGTTTGGTCACAATGGGTTACGGGTCGTAAACGGTTCGGTCACAACGGGTTACAGGTTGGAACGATTTAGGTTTATTGGATTTTTATCGGGTTGTAACAGTTTTCGGTTTAAAATGGGTCGGGTTACTATCGGGTTTAAACGTAATCGGTTTGGGTTGCTTTTAGTTTCAGGTTGTAACGGTTTGGCTTGATAACGGGTCGGGTTAGTAACGGTTTGCACAAATTCGATCTAGTTCAGTTTTTTCGGGTTGGAAAAAAATTGGGTCGGGTCAGTTTTTGGTTTCCAAAAAACTGGTTTTAAACAGTTTAGTTCCTTTTCGGATTGGTTCGAAACAGTCGGGTTTAACGGTTCGGGTCAGAAACTGACAGCTCTACACGTAGACGACAAGTAAATATTATTATGACACATAAAAGGCTAAGTAAGCGAATGTTGGATAAATTTATTTAAGATAAAAATGTTGTATACATATAGTGTTTTATTATTGTAGGGAATAATTTCAAGCTTTAATCCCACTAGCTTGAACCCCACTGTGATCATACACTAAAGTACGGTGGCGTCCAAAAGGGAAGAAGATAGAGCAAAAGATTCGCCAACAAGTTTTTTTAGGAACTTGTAAACCGTTCATAGGATGAAGGTTACACCCCTTAACGATCCAAGAGATCGTCAACTCCATAAGGTCTTGAACCAAATAAGGGTTCGGGGATGAGGTACAAATCCAACCTAAAAGAGATTGAACCTGCCCTAATAATAGGCCTCTACTTTATTCTGATCGTATTCATGTGCGCTTTTTAATTAACATGCAATCAATAGATTAACCCTAAACCTGTTTAATCTATGTTGGTTGAGTATTAATGCACTAACAAATCTATTATTGGCGATCACTTGAATTTATAATCATATTAACCCTAACAAGATTATTAATTATCTTATTAAGCGTGATTACAAGTACAAAGTCCCTTTAAACATGCATAAAAGGCGTGATCAAGCAATGAAAAAATAAGCAAGCAATATAATAAATCATCAATCATTAGAATAAACATGAACTATAATAATTATAATAATCATCATGAATAAAATAATCATCATAAAATCATCATCATAAAATTATAATCATAATCATAATCACGCTCATATTAATTAAAGCACAATGAACATAGCAAGATCCTAGGCATGATACTAACAAGATTAACAACAAACCCTAGCATGTCACTAAGCAATAAAAATCAAATCTTTAGCCCTAACATGATACTAACAATCATAAGTATTAGGAAGAGAATAAAAGGCATCATAGCAATCATATTTAATATTAAAATTGACCTAGACATGATACTAGGAATATCATAATAAATATAAACATGATTTCTACATCATAATATCAATAAATAAATTAAAGCACTTACTTTGATGCTTCGTACCTCTTTCTAATAACAAAATACACACGTTAGTAACTTCAAGGAAAATAATAATCAAACAATTAAAATTAAATAAAATAGAGATTTGGGGAGCCTCAGAAATTAAAACCTTTCACGTCTAGGGCGAAGGCAACTTCGAATATGGCTAGGTGTTTCTAGATCTTGTGAATGCGGATTTTGTATATGAAAACAAGGTTAGAAGAAAAAGAAAAAGATGAATGATTTGAAATATTAAAGAATTAATGATTGTGAATGAAAACCCGATTGTTGATGAGAATTCGTGAAAATTGGTGAATGAAAACAGAGTTTTTAATACTATATTATAGAGAAAATTAGCCAAAAAGATAAAAAAACAAAACAAAGTCTGACGCACAAAAAACAAAGTTGGCACCAACCCTGGCTAACTGGCGTTAGGCGCCAAACTAGCGCCAGACGCCAAAGCCAGGGGTCAGGCGCCAAGCCTGATTTTAACGCGTTTTCGAAAATCAGATAAATTTGCCGTACTAGAGGATAAAATCATATAATTTCCTCAAAAATGCTATTTGATTTTAATTAAAACTCTGAAAAGTCAAAAGTCAATTTATCAATGCTAATTGAATTAGGAATGAAAAGAACCTTCTAGAAGATTCTAGAAGACTAAAACCATTCCTAATTGCATTAGGAATGATAAATCCGTATTAGGCCCTCCCCTAGATCATTGGGCCGCATATAAGGCTCAAACCGGGCCCAGTTTAGTAAATTGGCCATAACTTCCTCAACATTCATCGGAATTGGGCTCATAATATATCGTTGGAAAGCTCTTTGCAAGCCCCATCCAACTACACTACTATTGGACCCATATCATGGACCAACCAAAGTGGATTGGCTGTTTTCTTTAAATAAGTTTTCAAAAAACAGAAAGAAAAGAAAAGAAATTAAAACTATCCGCAACACTAAACTTTCCACACTTTCGCTTCATTCGATTATGATTCGACGTGAAAGGTACTCATCACTGGGTTTGGTTTTGGGGAGACACAAATGGGTGTCTACAGAAGCCCCCACTTTGACTGAGTTTGGAGAAACGCAAGTTTCAAAAAATGAAAGCCAAAGTAGCGATAGGGACGGAGAATGATTCAGAACGTTCTGCGATCCTAAATCGTTCTTGCAACGCCGATACCTGCAAAACTAGCGTTAGTTAAAACAAATAGAAGAGTTAAGAAACGCGTATCTTGCACCGTCGAGCACACGTCTCTGAAAGTAACCGATTTGCTGATGTATCCTTGTTTTGATGACCTTCTGCAAGCTAGAGAATGCCATCCCGCTTGAAAACCGCTACGCCCGTAACTGCTTCCAAATTAGAAGATTTGCTTTGCCTGAAACGATCCTCTTCCGCTTTGATAATATTCCATGTCCAAGGGAATACTATCGAAGATTGCTTCTCTTGAAACAAATCCTCATCCGCATTGATAATACTCCACGTCCAAGGGAATACTATTGAAGATTGCTTCTCTTGAAACAATTCTCCATCCGCATTTGACCATCTTCCATGCCTAAGGGAATATGATCGAAGACAACTTCGCCCGAAATTACCTCCAGCTGTTTGTGACAACTCTCCGCAAGCTAGGGAACGCTGTCGAAGATATCCTCTCTTGAAGTCATCCTCATTTGATGCGATAATTTTCCAAAGGAAATTACCGAAGATCCATGCCTGTCGATCTTTAAAAGTTTGCCTGAACTTTACTCCCGCTATGCTTGTACGTCGGTGCTTCCGTTGCTTTGAACCTATTCGTCGGTGCTTTTTCTTTTGAACCTATATGTCGGTGCTTTTTGTTAATGAGCCAATGCTTAGGCGCTTTAAGCTAAGTGAGACGATCTCTTATCAGGTCGATCACTTTATGTAATCAAGCCGATTACTAAATCATGTCAAATTTCTTAGAGGGGCTAACTGGCGTACCAAGGAACCCAAAAATATGTTGCAGAAAGGCAGAACAACCTCAACAGGTGGCCGGGTGCTCTGGCGCCACTGAAAACCATCAGCGCCACCTTATTAGCCTTAGCGCCAGGCGCTGATATTGGCGCCCGGCGCCAAGCCTAATTTTTGACGCCGATGCATAGGGCTTGGCTCCAGCACGGGGATTTCCTTAAATACCCCTTTCCTCTTCATTTTGCTACTTTGCTCGTTGCGAGACTGCTCGAAGAAACCCGAAACTTCAATTGCTCGGTTCTTGCTCGTTTCTCAACCGAATTCACTAAAATTTGTTGCAAAATCAAAGCTCTTTTCATCTATTTTCCCGATCTATGTAAGTTTTCTTCAAACTCACATCGGTTTTTATGAATTTTTGGCATGTTTATTCACGAATCCCATGAAAATTTGAAATTTATAATGCTCAATTCTCTTTGTTTGTCAAGTTTTATGCCATGAAATTGCTTTATTATGTTTGTATATTGCCTTGGGAGTAATTTGAGACTTGTTTGACTCAATTTGGTGAAGAAATGAGCAATTTTCCATTGTTAGACCTCCTAAGGTCGTGAAGAACAATGTGGCTTGTTCTTGATGCTTTTTGCTAGCAATTCTTGTTTAATTTGTCACAATAATCACTATAGAGTTGCAAGAAATTGTTTGATTGCTTGAAAAATGCCGTTATGCTCAATTCGAATTTGTGCTCTGTTTTAGTACTACGTACTCTGTTTTTGCGAACATAGTATCATGCGGCTAGGCGAACTTTAGATATTATAGAACCTTAATTTATGATGATTTTGCACAATGTAGAATGGCTAGACAACGAGGCTCGGTTTCACGGTCCTGAAACACCAGACGGGAGCATGAGCCCGTGGAGGACGACGCCGAGCCGTCCACTTCGCTTGGTCGATTTTCGGAGTGGGATGAGCGGACCCTGTTCTTCGCCCCCGTCCACCACATTTCTGAGAGGGTGAGACGGGGCATCACGCCCGGGAGGACGCGTCATCACGGCTCCGGCTGTGATGGTTTAGGCGATTTGTACAGGATGTACATCGCCAAGGATCTTGAGACGAGACTCCTATGGGAGTCTTGCGGACTAGCTACTCTGTTCGAGACCTCCAAGGCTATGGTTGCCTCCAGCGGGGGTCACCATGTAGTGCGCGCTTTGGTGGAGTTCTTCTGGGACACCACCAACACCTTCCATTTCCCCTGGGGCGAGATGATGGTCACCCCTACGGACTTCAGTCTCATCACAGGACGGGATTTCACTTCTGTGCCACCGCCGTTTGACAGTGGAATCGACGTCTTTTCTTCGGAGGTCGAGGAGCTGTTGGGGCCGATCACTATTCGGGCCCGAGCTGAGGTCGAGACGACTCAGTTTAGCGCTAGGGGAATTCGCCGCTCGACACTGGCAGCGGCTCTTGATGATGATGCGACCACCCGAGAGCAGCGGGTGCGCATCTTTGCGCTGATGTTGTTGTCAGGGACATTCTCCCCTGACAAAGGTAGTAGGGCGTTGCTCTATCTTCCTGCTGTCCGTGATCTTCACCGGATCGGGACTTATGACTGGGCCAGCTTGACCTATGCTACTTTGTTCGTGTGCTGAGGGACTCATGTCGACGCCGGTCCTTTGGACGAACGTCGCTTTGTCTGCCTTTTGGAAGGTCGTAGAGGTAAACATTATTCCCTATAAAGTTTAGCTCTATATATTAGTTAGCATTTACTCACACTTTTAACTCCTTGTAGATCTGGTTCTACGAGTACTTTCCTTCTGCTGCGCCGGCTAGACCATCGCCGCGGGGATTTCTAGTGAGCGCCTCTTGGGGCGGCCATCATGTGGATATGTCTACTACACATGTCCGGAACTGGATCATCTCGGTACGACTTTTATTGTTTATTTTGCTTTTCCGCGGTGCTTTAGGTATGTTCTTGCCTGATTGATGCTCTTTGTAGGGGCCAGAGGTGGTATACCGGGCGTGGGGCGGTTGGACAGTCCCTGGGTTAGCCGCACAGTATTCTGCTGAGCGTCGCTATTTTCTGGGGACTTATGGAGCGATCGCGTACTTAGGAGAGCAGCATTCCTCTAATGTCTTCGTCGTTCCTACTGCTCCACCGCATCATATGTTCGATGATGCGCGGTTGTCGAGCATGTCTGAGGGAGCTGGTACCCCTTAGCGGTCCTATGTGATCCTCGGGCGGTGTTATGCTGAGGAGCTACTACCTTTGTTAGCTCCAGCCCCCGTACCGGCTGAGGATGTGAGGGTAAGATTTTTCAGCTTTTGCTTTCCATTAAGTAGCCCCTAAGTAATGTTTTACTGATTTTTTCTTGTTTTATCAGGACAGTGCTGCTAAGTTCGTGCCACCTCGTATGTCCATCCACTACCAGGGGATGTTCGGGCCGATCGAGGAGATGATTCCTCTGGCTCCCGAGGGCGAGCGCTTCGTAGAGCGGTCGATTCCTTGCCACCAGACTCGAGTAAGCCTAGATATTCACAATTTGGTGTTCATATATCATGCATATTTACTGACTTATTTTTCTGACAGTTTTCACACGAGGTGGTTTCGGCGATGGCACGATGCATAGATGCCTTCCGGAGCCAGCTCGTCCGGATGAGGAATGCGGCCACTTGCCGTCGGGATGACGTCATATGAGAGGTAGCCTTTCTTTACTTATATATATATATATATATATATATATATATATATATATATATATATATATATATATATATATTTTTTGCATTGCTGCTTCAATTTTACCTTGTTTCTGATTTTATTCTTTTTGCAGGGCCAGCCTATTGCTTCTCACACCTGCACGAGACCTGAGGGGCGGAGGGATCCAGCGAGGTCTAGCTCGAGACGTCGTCGCACTTCGTCAGGGGGTAGAGGTGGTCGCTCTGAGGCTGCTCGTGCTGACGTTGCAGAGGGCTCGGGATCTTCTTCTGATGGTGCTCATGCTGCACCGGTAGGAGAGGCTACCTCGGCTTTCAGAGGTGGTGGGATGTACGAGATAGGCTCGTCATCGCATTAGCCTCCGCAGCCTCAGCTTCAGGTTGATCCTGGCTGGAGTGGTCCTACATTGAGTCTTCCTCCCCTACGGAGACTGGAGTTGGAGCTGGAGCGGGTGGAGAGGTGACTCCTCGTACGACGCATTTTTATGATATGATGGGCATACGTCCTCCGGCGCCGTAGTTTGTTCCTGTGTATATTTTATTTTGACTTTTCATAGAACTTTGCCTTAGACTCACTATTCTTAGACATATTTTGTATATTTATGCTATTATGAGTTTATTTGGTTGTTATTATTATGTGTATGTTAGTGTGTGCAAGAAAAGTGTGACAAACAATTTTGCGCAAAAATTCCGTCATTTTTATTATTGATGGAGGGTATCCGACACTCTCCTCCAAAAAAAGAAAAAAATAAAAAGGAAAAAGTCGAATAAAATGTCGGGTGTTTGGAATTTAAAATAAAATCCAAAAAAAAAATAAAATA
Organism: Chenopodium quinoa; assembly: GCF_001683475.1. Taxonomy (NCBI): domain Eukaryota; kingdom Viridiplantae; phylum Streptophyta; class Magnoliopsida; order Caryophyllales; family Amaranthaceae; genus Chenopodium; species Chenopodium quinoa. Next base: position 6,498 of record NW_018743661.1, on the reverse strand, counting down.
GTAGCTATTTTAATTAATTAAGAAAAAGGATAAGAAAATGTTTAGGAAAAATAAACGGAGCCATAAAGTCATTAGCCGACTCGAGTTTAATATTAAAAACGCAAGTTAAGCATGCGCGGCTGATGTGGCAATTTGGCGCCAGCTGGCGCCACAATATGGCGCGTGGCGCCAGGCGCTACACTTGGCGTGTGGCGCCAAGCGTTGGCGGCTGGCGCCAATTACGGGGTTTTGACGCCAATTGATGCTGATACCGTATTTCATTCTGATTAAAACTTCTCGCAATTTGTGTATAAATAGCCCCCTGCCCAGCCGATTCTTCTCATAATTCCAGCGAATAAAATAATTCTCTTTTTAGAAAAAATAATAATCATGTCTTTAGTCACCAATACCTTCACCCAATACACTCATGAATGGTGTCGATCTCTTAATGCTAGAGACAGAAAAGAATTAGATTTATTTCACTTGGGGGGAATTTATGGCATCAAAGGGGTAGATCTTGACCTAGACTTCATACATACCGCTTTAGAATTTTGGAATGTTGATACTCATTGTTTCAGAATAGGGTATGATGAGATTAGCCCTTTGCTAGAGGAATTTGGTGCTAATTAATCCTAGCCTTTCCATTAGCCCAAACTGGATTCTCTTTGTTTTGAAAATAACATCAAACTTATTTGGTTCCATTACATCTCCTTAGTCAAGTACCCTTACGAAGGTGTCCTACAAAACGAGTTCGAAGACCCTACTAAGTGCTTCATTCGCGGTGTACAAATCTTCGACAACACCCCACTTGGAGCCGTGCCTAATGCCATGAAGGTAAGGCTGTTGCAGACCATCAGTGGCTCCTTAGGGATGACGATTACGCCCTCAACATGTGTCACTACCGTGCCGATATACTCCAACAGCAAGGGGTAACTGACTTGAGTAAATGGGGCTGCTTATGGGTTACCGTTGCTTGGGGATTTTTCTTTAGGATTTTGTTTTACTTTACTTTGTTACTAGGAAGCAAGAATAAGAGGAGCTAGGTGAAATAGAGGAGGTAAAAAAAAGAAAAGAAAAGAAATTGGGGTTAATTATACTTTGTTAATTAATTAATTTACTTGTTAATTAGGATTATTAGCTAGCTTGATGTTATGCTAATTAATCCTTTTGTTGCAATTTTAATTTTATTTTTTTATATTTTTTATAAATACAATTGAATGTTACCTTTTGAATTCAATTGGAAGTAAGGTGGAGTTTGGTGTAAAATTGTTTCATAATTTTATGATAAGAAATACAACGTAATTACTTATTTTCTGATCAACAACTTTTGGACCAACCAATTTTATTTTTGTTTTTGAGTATTACTGTTGTATGTTATATGCATGACTAAAAGATTTATTGGTGAACTACTAGTTAACAAGTTTGCTATTCTTTGATTTTGACGTATTTATGCAAACAATAGTCAAACATAACCAAGCTAGTATAACAATGTCTTGATTTTCAAAGGTTGTATGATCGAGTATTCACACCATATACTTCATCTGTTTTATACTTCATCTGTTTTGATATAATTGCATTAATGGCAAAAATTATATATTTTATTGTCATAATAATTAACTTTCGTATTTGTTAAGTATATTGTGGCAAAAATTATAGCGTCACTCACATTTTTTGTTCATGATCTCCATCTTTCCTCATCTTTAAAAGAGCTAGCTGTAATTTGTTGTCTTTTAATATTACATGATATCTTTCATCTTTCTTACAATATTGATGTAAGGAGTAGTGAATCCAGTTATTCTTGGGATTATTTAGGGTTCGTTTGGCGTTTTTTGTTTTTTCAAAATCATATGATATATGTCATATGATGAATAAAAAAAATAAGTCAAATTTATTATATCTATGGTAATTTTGAAAACTGACAACAGAAAAATGAAAACACCTTATATAACAATGTCAAACAAGTGAGAGTGAAGGATAGCTCAACTGGTTAGAGCTTTCTTCCCGATTCAAGGAGATCCTAGGATCGATTCTCACCCCCACCCTTGTGGATCTCTAAACACAAAAAAAAAAAAAAATGTCAAACAAGTTATAAATTAATTGTTTTTTTTGGAGTTAATAGACTAATAGGCTTTTGGGTATTTGAGTTTTGGAGCAAAGTGATTAAAACATACTCTTCAATTAATATAAACACTAATAACACTGATTTACGCACATTTTTGTCTGAATTCCTAATTTTATACAATTTTCAAGAGCATATTTAATGCTTATATATAGCCCTTAGGGCTACATATAACATTACTCTTGACAAAAGCAAATTATATTAATAAACTCAGAGTTTACAACATACCAAATAAAAACTAAAACTTACTACTACATGGCTTTAATTTTCACATTTAAGCCTTTACAACTTTCGACATTAAAAACCATATTACATAACTGGGGTTGGCCGGACATGTTACGGATTAGGACCTCTTTATAGGCCAAAGAGCGGATACCTACTTCAAAACACAAAGAGAGCAACGAGTAACGAAATTGTTCGATCATGGCTAGTTACCTAGTGGGATCAACTTATCACCAAGTAAGGCCTTCAAACCGATCACTTGGACATGTGACCTTTCCTTAAAAATTTGTTCTTGTTGGCAAGAAAGCTTAGACAACGTCGAGGCTCAAGAACCCCCCAAAATAAAGTTTGGGCGCCTGCTTCGGATAGAGATTTTCAAGAGTAGTGATCATAATGGTCTTACAAATAAGGGAGCAGAATGACAACCATAATCATTTCACCATAACACACACTTCACCCTAGCCATGGTTAACTTCTTGTTCGTCCCCCAAACAACGACAACCCATGTTAACTCTCTCAACACAACAACAAAACTCAATCCCTTAACAAGGGATCCAAACTCCTTCCGCACACAATCATATAATAAACTATAGCCAATATAACAAGAATTACAGGACAACAACCAAGAAACGCTAAAATAAACCATACATAACTTAACAAAATAAAGAAAACTCTAAAACAAAGCAAACTCTAAAAAACAAGAAGAAAAAACATACTTAAGTGAACCGACCACATCCAGAGAGCCCCTTTCGGACCCATAATCCGAACCCATAACAGCAAAGAACCTCAAAACCTTAACCCTAACTTCACCGTTTCCGTCACGAACCACTCCTAATGGCGGAGTTAGGCTTAGCCCTCTAGCGCAAGGACCCATGAAACCCTAACCCTAACTTCACCGTTTCCGTCACAGTCAAAAATACCAATGACCTTTATGACGGCGGCGTTAGGCTTAGTCTTTAGACCTCTTGTTTTGCCGGCGAAATCCTTTGAACTTGAACCTTCCTCTCTAAGGTGGGTAATACAGGGGCTACTCTAAATCTCTTAGCCGGGAAAAGGGTCACAAAAAAACCTTCTAAACTGAGATTAATAAATATTTAAGAGAAGGGATGAGGGCGTCGCTCGGAGTTAGAAGACGCCTAAAAGAAAAAACAGATCAAGAAGGGAAGCCGGGAAAGAAGATAGGAGAAGAGAAGTAAGAGAAGAGGAGGAGCACGGAAAACTCGTCGCCGGCGATCCTCATAGAGATAAAGAAGAGAAAAAGGAGGACACTCGTCGGAGAAACGGCTACGGCGCCGGATCTCCGGCGAGCACCTAGGTTTACGGGAGGGGTAGGTTTCTTTTTTCAGAGGAGAGAGAAGAGAGTGTTCTCTCTCTTCTCTTCTCTTCTTTCTCTTCTCTTCAATTAATATAGGTACCCACAAAACAATAGATTATCAAGGTATATTTTTGACATCTGCATTTTGTACATAAAAGGTAATATAATTAAAATAAATGTTGAATGGTGGATTATTTTTTTTTGTGAAGTTTGGATGGTGGATTATGTAATTGAATTTGTACAAAAAATAGGCGAAATAATCTATTGAAGATTAAAAAAGAAAAAGTATCTACATATTTTGGGTTATATATCATCACTAATATATAAAGTTGGTGTCGCAGCCAGGCCACAAGACATCGACACTTGAAATTTCAGTTTTTCGCCAAGTGTCAATCCACGTAGATAAAGGTGTCAATTCAGTTAAACATTTCGGGTTTGGGTTGGGTTTGGTTTATCAGTTTCGGGTTAAAATGGGTCGATTTATAGCGGGTTGAAATAATAAGCGGGTCGGTTTTGAAAATTATCGGGTCAGTTCGGTTTGAGTTTTTTAATTGCAGTTTCTATTCGGATCGGGTCCTTATCGAGTCGGGTTCTAGTCGATTCGGGTCATAATCAATTTGGGTTGACCGGGTCGGTTTGAAAACGGGTTTAGCCCGTTTAATGTGGGTTTCGGTTAAAAACAGTTTGGGTCTTAATCAGGACGGGTCGTAATTGGTTCGGGTCATAATCAGTTTAGGTTTAACTAGGTCGATTCGAAAATGGGTTTCAGTTCAAAACAGATCGGGTGAAATCGGGTCCAATCATTATCGTTTCAAGTTATAATCGGTTTAGATTGAACTTGGTTTGTTTGAAAACGAGTTTACCTAATTTGAAGCGGGTTTCTAATTAAATCATATTGGGTTAAAATTGAGTCGGATGATTATCGAGTCGAATTAGTCAGATAACGGGTAGGATCGAGTCATGTTATAATCAAGTCAAGTCATAAATAAGTTGGGTTTATTGAGTAGTGGGTTGAAATAGATTAGATCATAAACATATTGGGTAATAGGTTGTAAATGACTCAGTCATACTGGGTTACGGGTTTTAAACGGTTTGGTCACAATGGTTACGGGTCGTAAACGGTTCGGTCACAACGGGTTACAGGTTGGAACGATTTAGGTTTATTGGATTTTTATCGGGTTGTAACAGTTTTCGGTTTAAAATGGGTCGGGTTACTATCGGGTTTAAACGTAATCGGTTTGGGTTGCTTTTAGTTTCAGGTTGTAACGGTTTGGCTTGATAACGGGTCGGGTTAGTAACGGTTTGCACAAATTCGATCTAGTTCAGTTTCGGGTTGGAAAAAAATTGGGTCGGGTCAGTTTTTGGTTTCCAAAAAACTGGTTTTAAACAGTTTAGTTCCTTTTCGGATTGGTTCGAAACAGTCGGGTTTAACGGTTCGGGTCAGAAACTGACAGCTCTACACGTAGACGACAAGTAAATATTATTATGACACATAAAAGGCTAAGTAAGCGAATGTTGGATAAATTTATTTAAGATAAAAATGTTGTATACATATAGTGTTTTATTATGTAGGGAATAATTTCAAGCTTTAATCCCACTAGCTTGAACCCCACTGTGATCATACACTAAAGTACGGTGGCGTCCAAAAGGGAAGAAGATAGAGCAAAAGATTCGCCAACAAGTTTTTTTAGGAACTTGTAAACCGTTCATAGGATGAAGGTTACACCCCTTAACGATCCAAGAGATCGTCAACTCCATAAGGTCTTGAACCAAATAAGGGTTCGGGGATGAGGTACAAATCCAACCTAAAAGAGATTGAACCTGCCCTAATAATAGGCCTCTACTTTATTCTGATCGTATTCATGTGCGCTTTTTAATTAACATGCAATCAATAGATTAACCCTAAACCTGTTTAATCTATGTTGGTTGAGTATTAATGCACTAACAAATCTATTATTGGCGATCACTTGAATTTTAATCATATTAACCCTAACAAGATTATTAATTATCTTATTAAGCGTTACAAGTACAAAGTCCCTTTAAACATGCATAAAAGGCGTGATCAAGCAATGAAAATAAATAAGCAAGCAATATAATAAATCATCAATCATTAGAATAAACATGAACTATAATAATTATAATAATCATCATGAATAAAATAATCATCATAAAATCATCATCATAAAATTATAATCATAATCATAATCACGCTCATATTAATATTAAAGCACAATGAACATAGCAAGATCCTAGGCATGATACTAACAAGATTAACAACAAACCCTAGCATGTCACTAAGCAATAAAAATCAAATCTTTAGCCCTAACATGATACTAACAATCATAAGTATTAGGAAAGAATAAAAGGCATCATAGCAATCATATTTAATATTAAAATTGACCTAGACATGATACTAGGAATATCATAATAACAATATAAACATGATTTCTACATCATAATATCAATAAATAAATTAAAGCACTTACTTTGATGCTTCGTACCTCTTTCTAATAACAAAATACACACGTTAGTAACTTCAAGGAAAATAATAATCAAACAATTAAAATTAAATAATTGAAATAGAGATTTGGGACCAAACCCTCAGAAATTTAAACCTTTCACGTCTAGGGCGAAGGCAACTTCGAATATGGCTAGGTGTTTCTAGATCTTGTGAATGCGGATTTTGTATATGAAAACAAGGTTAGAAGAAAAAGAAAAGATGAATGATTTGAATATTAAAGAATTAATGATTGTGAATGAAAACCCGATTGTTGATGAGAATTCGTGAAAATTGGTGAATGAAAACAGAGTTTTTAATACTATATTATAGAGAAAATTAGCCAAAAAGATAAAATAAACAAAA
>NW_018743660.1:0-30815 GCF_001683475.1 Chenopodium quinoa | reverse complement strand
TTTGAATCAAATGAAAGTCAAACACATTCAAACAAAGCTACGTGAATCAAATGAGAGTCAAATACATTCAAACAAAGCTATTTGAATCAAATGAAAGTCAAATACATTCTACAAAGCTATTTGAATCAAATGAAAGTCAAACACATTTAAACAAAGCTACTTGAATCAAATGAAAGTCAAACATTCAAACAAAGTTATTTAAATCAAATGAAAGTCAAACACATTCAAATTATTTAATCAAATGAAAGTGAAATGCATTCTACAAAGCTAATTAAATCAAATAAAAGTCAAACACATTCAAACAAAGCTATTTGAATCAATGAGAGTCAAATACATTCAAACAATGCTAATTAAATCAAATGAAAGTGAAATGCATTCTACAAAGCTAATTGAATCAAATGAAGTCAACACAAAGCTATTTGAATCAATGAAAGTCAAACACATTCAAACAAAGTTATTTAATCAAATGAAAGTCAAACACATTCAAACAAAGTCAAATGAAGTGAAATGCATTCTACAAAGCTATTTGAATCAAATGAAAGTCAAACATTCAAACAAAGCTATTTGAAAATGAAAGTCAAAACATTCAAACAAAGAAAGTGAAATGCATTCTAAAAGCTAATTGAATCAAATGAAAGTCAAACACATTCAAACAAAGCTATTTGAATCAAATGAGAGTCAAATACATTCAAACAATGCTAATTAAATCAAATGAAAGTGAAATGCATTCTACAAAGCTAATTGAATCAAAAGAAAGTCAAACACATTCGAATAAAGCTATTTGAATCAAATGAAAGTCAAACACATTCAAACAAAGTTATTTAAATCAAATGAAATTGAAATGCATTATACAAAGCTAATTAAATCAAATGAAAGTAAAACATTCAAACAAAGCTATTTGAATCAAATGAGAGTCAAATACATTCAAACAAAGCTATTTAAATCAAATGAATGTCAAATACATTCTACAAAGCTATTTGAATCAAATGAAAGTCAAACACATTCAAACAAAGCTACTTGAATCAAATGAAAGTCAAACACATTCAAACAAAGCTATAAAATGAAAAGAGAGTCAAATACATTTAAACAAAGCTATTTGAATCAAATGAAATTCAAATACATTTTACAAAGCTATTTGAATCAAATGAAAGTCAAACACATTCAAACAAAGCTACGTGAATCAAATGAGAGTCAAATACATTCAAAGCTATTTGAATCAAATGAAAGTCAATACATTCTACAAAGCTATTTGAATCAAATGAAAGTCAAACGCATTAAACAAAGCTACTTGAATCAAATGAAAGTCAAACACATTCAAACCAAGTTATTTAAATCAAATGAAAGTCAAACACATTCAAACAAAGTTATTTAAATCAAATGAAAGTGAAATGCATTATACAAAGCTAATTAAATCAAATGAAAAACATTCAAACAAAGCTATTTGAATCAAATGAGAGTCAAATACATTCAAAAAAGCTATTTAAATCAAATGAATGTCAAATACATTCTAAAAGCTATTTGAATCAAATGAAAGTCAAACACATTCAAACAAAGCTACTTGAATCAAATGAAAGTCAAACACATTCAAACAAAGCTATAAAATGAAAAGAAGTCAAATACATTTAAACAAAGCTATTTGAATCAAATGAAATTCAAATACATTCAAAGCTATTTGAATCAAATGAAAGTCAAACACATTCAAACAAAGCTACAATCAAATACATTCAAATATTTGAATCAAATGAAAGTCAAATACATTCTACAAAGCTATTTGAATCAAATGAAAGTCAAACATTCAAAGCTACTCAAATGAAAGTCAAAGTAAATCAAATGAAAGTCAAACACATTCAAATTAAATCAAATGAAGTGAAATGCATTCTACAAAGCTAATTAAATCAATAAAAGTCAAACACATTCAAACAAAGCTATTTGAATCAAATGAGAGTCAAATACATTCAAACAATGCTAATTAAATCAAATGAAAGTGAAATGCATTCTACAAAGCTAATTGAATCAAATGAAAGTAAAACATTCAAACAAAGCTATTTGAATCAAATGAGTCAAATACATTCAAACAAAGCTATTTAAATCAAATGAATGTCAAATACATTCTACAAAGCTATTTGAATCAAATGAAAGTCACATTCAAACAAAATACTTGAATCAAATGAAAGTCAAACACATTCAAACAAGCTACTAAAATTCAAATACATTTAAAGCTATTTGAATCAAATGAAATTCAAATACATTTTACAAAGCTATTTGAATCAAATGAAAGTCAAACACATTCAAACAAAGCTACGTGAATCAAATGAGAGTCAAATACATTCAAACAAAGCTATTTGAATCAAATGAAAGTCAAATACATTCTACAAAGCTATTTGAATCAAATGAAAGTCAAACGCATTTAAACAAAGCTACTTGAATCAAATGAAAGTCAAACACATTCAAACAAGTTATTTAAATCAAATGAAAGTCAAACACATTCAAACAAAGTTATTTAAATCAAATGAAAGTGAAATGCATTCTACAAAGCTAATTAAATCCAAGTCAAACACATTCAAACAAAGCTATTTGAATCAAATGAGAGTCAAATACATTCAAACAATGCTAATTAAATCAAATGAAAGTGAAATGCATTCTACAAAGCTAATTGAATAAATAAAAAGTCAAACACATTCAATAAAGCTATTTGAATCAAATGAAAGTCAAACACATTCAAACAAAGTTATTTAAATCAAATGAAAGTGAAATGCATTCAATTAAAATCAAATGAAAGTGAAATGCATTCTAATAATTGAATCAAATGAAAGTCAAACACATTCAAAAGCTATTTGAATCAAATGAGAGTCAAATACATTCAAACAATGCTAATTAAATCAAATGAAAGTGAAATGCATTCAACAAAGCTAATTGAATCAAATAAAAGTCAAACACATTCAAAAAAGCTATTTGAAAATGAAAGTCAAAACATTCAAACAAAGTTATTTAAATCAAATGAAAGTGAAATGAATTCTACAAAGCTAATTGAATCAAATGAAAGTCAACACATTCAACAAAGCTATTTGAATCAAATGAGAGTCAAATACATTCAAACAAAGCTATTTAAATCAAATGAATGTCAAATACATTCTACAAAGCTATTTGAATCAAATGAAAGTCAAACACATTCAAACAAAGCTACTTGAATCAAATGAAAGTCAAACACATTCAAACAAAGCTATTTAAATGAATGAATCAAATACATTTAAACAAAGCTATTTGAATCAAATGAAATCAAATACATTCTACAAAGCTATTGAATCAAATGAAAGTCAAACACATTCAAACAAAGCTATTTGAATCAAATGAGAGTCAAATACATTCAAACAAGCTAATTAAATCAAATAAAAGTCAAATACATTCTACAAAGCTAATTGAATCAAATGAAAGTCAAACACATTCAAACAAAGCTATTTGAATCAAATGAAGTCAAACACATTCAAACAAAGCTATTTAAATCAAATGAAGTCAAATACATTCTACAAAGCTATTTCAAATGAAAGTCAAACACATTCAAACAAAGCTATTGAATCAAATGAAAGTCAAACACATTCAAACAAAGCTACAAATACATTTAAACAAAGCTATTTGAATCAAATGAAATCAAATACATTCTACAAAGCTATTTGAATCAAATGAAAGTCAAACACATTCAAACAAAGCTACGTGAATAAATGAGAGTCAAATACATTCAAACAAAGCTATTTGATCAAATGAAAGTCAAATACATTCTACAAAGCTATTTGAATCAAATGAAAGTCAAACACATTTAAACAAAGCTACTTGAATCAAATGAAAGTCAAACACATTCAAACAAGTTATTTAAATCAAATGAAAGTCAAACACATTCAAACAAAGTTATTTAAATCAAATGAAATTGAAATGCATTCTACAAAGCTAATTAAATCAAAAAAGTCAAACACATTCAAACAAAGCTATTTGAATCAAATGAGAGTCAAATACATTCAAACAATGCTAATTAATCAAATGAAAGTGAAATGCATTCTACAAAGCTAATTGAATCAAATGAAAGTCAAACACATTCGAATAAAGCTATTTGAATCAAATGAAAGTCAAACACATTCAAACAAAGTTATTTAAATCAAATGAAAGTCAAATTCAAACAAAAATCAACATTCTACAAAGCTATTTGAATCAAATGAAAGTCAAACACATTCAAACAAAGCTATTTGAAACAAATGAAAGTCAAATTCAAACAAATTTATTTAAATCAAATGAAAGTGAAATGCATTCTACAAAGCTAATTGAATCAAATGAAAGTCAAACACATTCAAACAAAGCTATTTGAATCAAATGAAGTCAAATACATTCAAACAATGCTAATTAAATCAAATGAAAGTGAAATGCATTCTACAAAGCTAATTGAATCAAAAGAAAGTCAAACACATTCGAATAAAGCTATTTGAATCAAATGAAAGTCAAACACATTCAAACAAAGTTATTTAAATCAAATGAAAGAAATGCATTATACAAAGCTAATTAAATCAAATGAAAGTAAAACATTCAAACAAAGCTATTTGAATCAAATGAGAGTCAAATACATTCAAACAAAGCTATTTAAATCAAATGAATGTCAAATACATTCTACAAAGCTATTTGAATCAAATGAAAGTCAAACACATTCAAACAAAGCTACTTGAATCAAATGAAAGTCAAACACATTCAAACAAAGCTTAAAATGAAAAGAGAGTCAAATACATTTAAACAAAGCTATTTGAATCAAATGAAATTCAAATACATTTTACAAAGCTATTTGAATCAAATGAAAGTCAAACACATTCAAACAAAGCTACGTGAATCAAATGAGAGTCAAATACATTCAAACAAAGCTATTTGAATCAAATGAAAGTCAAATACATTCTACAAAGCTATTTGAATCAATGAAAGTCAAACGCATTTAAACAAAGCTACTTGAATCAAATGAAAGTCAAACACATTCAAACCAAGTTATTTAAATCAAATGAAAGTCAAACACATTCAAACAAAGTTATTTAAATCAAATGAAAGTGAAATGCATTCTACAAAGCTAATTAATCAATAAAAGTCAAACACATTCAAACAAAGCTATTTGAATCAAATGAGAGTCAAATACATTCAAACAATGCTAATTAAATCAAATGAAAGTGAAATGCATTCTACAAAGCTAATTGAATCAAAAGAAAGTCAAACACATTCGAATAAAGCTATTTGAATCAAATGAAAGTCAAACACATTCAAACAAAGTTATTTAAATCAAATGAAATTGAAATGCATTATACAAAGCTAATTAAATCAAAATGAAAGTAAAACATTCAAACAAAGCTATTTGAATCAAATGAGAGTCAAAAATTACATTCAAACAAAGCTATTTAAATCAAATGAATGTCAAATACATTCTACAAAGCTATTTGAATCAAATGAAAGTCAAACACATTCAAACAAAGCTACTTGAATCAAATGAAAGTTAAACACATTCAAACAAAGCTACTTAAAATGAAAAGAGAGTCAAATACATTTAAACAAAGCTATTGAATCAAATGAAATTCAAATACATTTTACAAAGCTATTTGAATCAAATGAAAGTCAAACACATTCAAACAAAGCTACGTGAATCAAATGAGAGTCAAATACATTCAAACAAAGCTATTTGAATCAAATGAAAGTCAAATACATTCTACAAAGCTATTTGAATCAAAATGAAAGTCAAACGCATTTAAACAAAGCTACTTGAATCAAATGAAAGTCAAACACATTCAAACCAAGTTATTTAAATCAAATGAAAGTCAAACACATTCAAACAAAGTTATTTAATCAAATGAAAGTGAAATGCATTCTAACAAAGCTAATTAAATCCAATAAAAGTCAAACACATTCAAACAAAGCTATTTGAATCAAATGAGAGTCAAATACATTCAAACAATGCTAATTAAATCAAATGAAAGTGAATGCATTCTACAAAGCTAATTGAATCAAATGAAAGTCAAACACATTCAAACAAAGCTATTTGAATCAAATGAGAGTCAAATACATTCAAACAATGCTAATTAAATCAAATGAAAGTGAAATGCATTCTACAAAGCTAATTGAATCAAAAGAAAGTCAAACACATTCGAATAAAGCTATTTGAATCAAATGAAAGTCAAACACATTCAAACAAAGTTATTTAAATCAAATGAAATTGAAATGCATTATACAAAGCTAATTAAATCAAATGAAAAGTAAAACATTCAACAAAGCTATTTGAATCAAATGAGAGTCAAATACATTCAAACAAAGCTATTTAAATCAAATGAATGTCAAATACATTCTACAAAGCTATTTGAATCAAATGAAAGTCAAACACATTCAAACAAAGCTACTTGAATCAAATGAAAGTCAAACACATTCAAACAATGCTACTAAAATGAAAAGAGAGTCAAATACATTTAAACAAAGCTATTTGAATCAAATGAAATTCAAATACATTTTACAAAGCTATTTGAATCAAATGAAAGTCAAAACACATTCAAACAAAGCTACTGTGAATCAAATGAGAGTCAAATACATTCAAACAAAGCTATTTGAATCAAATGAAAGTCAAATACATTCTACAAAGCTATTTTGAATCAAATGAAAGTCAAACGCATTTAAACAAAGCTACTTGAATCAAATGAAAGTCAAACACATTCAAACCAAGTTATTTAAATCAAATGAAAGTCAAACACATTCAAACAAAGTTATTTAAATCAAATGAAAGTGAAATGCATTCTACAAAGCTAATAAATCCAATAAAAGTCAAACACATTCAAACAAAGCTATTTGAATCAAATGAGAGTCAAATACATTCAAAACAATGCTAATTAAATCAAATGAAAGTGAAATGCATTCTACAAAGCTAATTGAATCAAAAGAAAGTCAAACACATTCGAATAAAGCTATTTGAATCAAATGAAAGTCAAACACATTCAAACAAAGTTATTTAAATCAAATGAAATTGAAATGCATTATACAAAGCTAATTAAATCAAATGAAAGTAAAACATTCAAACAAAGCTATTTGAATCAAATGAGAGTCAAAAATACATTCAAACAAAGCTATTTAAATCAAATGAATGTCAAATACATTCTACAAAGCTATTTGAATCAAATGAAAGTCAAACACATTCAAACAAAGCTACTTGAATCAAATGAAAGTCAAACACATTCAAACAAAGCTACTAAAATGAAAAGAGAGTCAAATACATTTAAACAAAGCTATTTGAATCAAATGAAATTCAAATACATTTTACAAAGCTATTTGAATCAAATGAAAGTCAAACACATTCAAACAAAGCTACGTGAATCAAATGAGAGTCAAATACATTCAAACAAAGCTATTTGAATCAAATGAAAGTCAAATACATTCTACAAAGCTATTTGAATCAAATGAAAGTCAAACGCATTTAAACAAAGCTACTTGAATCAAATGAAAGTCAAACACATTCAAACCAAGTTATTTAAATCAAATGAAAGTCAAACACATTCAAACAAAGTTATTTAAATCAAATGAAAGTGAAATGCATTCTACAAAGCTAATTAAATCCAATAAAAGTCAAACACACTCAAACAAAGCTATTTGAATCAAATGAGAGTCAAATACATTCAAACAATGCTAATTAAATCAAATGAAAGTGAAATGCATTCTACAAAGCTAATTGAATCAAATGAAAGTCAAACACATTCAAACAAAGCTATTTGAATCAAATGAGAGTCAAATACATTCAAACAATGCTAATTAAATCAAATGAAAGTGAAATGCATTCTACAAAGCTAATTGAATCAAATAAAATTCAAACACATTCAAACAATGCTATTTGAAACAAATGAAAGTCAAAAACATTCAAACAAAGTTATTTAAATCAAATGAAAGTGAAATGCATTCTACAAAGCTAATTGAATCAAATGAAAGTCAAACACATTCAAACAAAGCTATTTGAATCAATTGAGAGTCAAATACATTCAAACAATGCTAATTAAATCAAATGAAAGTGAAATGCATTCTAAAAAGCTAATTGAATCAAAAGAAAGTCAAACACATTCGAATAAAGCTATTTGAATCAAATGAAAGTCAAACACATTCAAACAAAGTTATTTAAATCAAATGAAATTGAAATGCATTATACAAAGCTAATTAAATCAAATGAAAGTAAAACATTCAAACAAAGCTATTTGAATCAAATAAGAGTCAAATACATTCAAACAAAGCTATTTAAATCAAATGAATGTCAAATACATTCTACAAAGCTATTTGAATCAAATGAAAGTCAAACACATTCAAACAAAGCTACTTGAATAAAATGAAAGTCAAACACATTCAAACAAAGCTACTAAAATGAAAAGAGAGTCAAATACATTTAAACAAAGCTATTTGAATCAAATGAAATTCAAATACATTTTACAAAGCTATTTGAATCAAATGAAAGTTAAACACATTCAAACAAAGCTACGTGAATCAAATGAGAGTCAAATACATTCAAACAAAGCTATTTGAATCAAATGAAAGTCATATACATTCTACAAAGCTATTGAATCAAATGAAAGTCAAACGCATTTAAACAAAGCTACTTGAATCAAATGAAAGTCAAACACATTCAAACCAAGTTATTTAAATCAAATGAAAGTCAAACACATTCAAAACAAAGTTATTTAAATCAAATGAAAGTGAAATGCATTCTACAAAGCTAATTAAATCCAATAAAAGTCAAACACATTCAAACAAAGCTATTTGAATCAAATGAGAGTCAAATACATTCAAACAATGCTAATTAAATCAAATGAAAGTGAAATGCATTCTACAAAGCTAATTGAATCAAATGAAAGTAAAACATTCAAACAAAGCTATTTGAATCAAATGAGAGTCAAATACATTCAAACAAAGCTATTTAAATCAAAATGAATGTCAAATACATTCTACAAAGCTATTTGAATCAAATGAAAGTCAAACACATTCAAACAAAGCTACTTGAATCAAATGAAAGTCAAACACATTCAAACAAAGCTACTAAAATGAAAAGAGAGTCAAATACATTTAAACAAAGCTATTTGAATCAAATGAAATTCAAATACATTTTACAAAGCTATTTGAATCAAATGAAAGTCAAACACATTCAAACAAAGCTACGTGAATCAAATGAGAGTCAATTACATTCAAACAAAGCTATTTGAATCAAATGAAAGTCAAATACATTCTACAAAGCTATTTGAATCAAATGAAAGTCAAACGCATTTAAACAAAGCTACTTGAATCAAATGAAAGTCAAACACATTCAAACCAAGTTATTTAAATCAAATGAAAGTCAAACACATTCAAACAAAGTTATTTAAATCAAATGAAAGTGAAATGCATTCTACAAAGCTAATTAAATCCAATATTAGTCAAACACATTCAAACAAAGCTATTTGAATCAAATGAGAGTCAAATACATTCAAACAATGCTAATTAAATCAAATGAAAGTGAAATGCATTATACAAAGCTAATTGAATCAAATGAAAGTCAAACACAATTGAATAAAGCTATTTGAATAAAATGAAAGTCAAACACATTCAAACAAAGTTATTTAAATCAAATGAAAGTGAAATGCATTCAAACAAAGTTATTTAAATCAAATGAAAGTGAAATGCATTCTACAAAAGCTAATTGAAACAAATGAAAGTCAAACACATTCAAACAAAGCTATTTGAATCAAATGAGAGTGAAATACATTCAAACAATGCTAATTAAATCAAATGAAAGTGAAATGCATTCTACAAAGCTAATTGAATCAAATAAAATTCAAACACATTCAAACAATGCTATTTGAAACAAATGAAAGTCAAAAACATTCAAACAAAGTTATTTAAATCAAATGAAAGTGAAATGCATTCTACAAAGCTAATTGAATTAAATGAAAGTCAAACACATTCAAACAAAGCTATTTGAATCAAATGAGAGTCAAATACATTCAAACAATGCTAATTAAATCAAATGAAAGTGAAATGCATTCTACAAAGCTAATTGAATCAAAAGAAAGTCAAACACATTCGAATAAAGCTATTTGAATCAAATGAAAGTCAAACACATTCAAACAAAGTTATTTAAATCAAATGAAAGTGAAATGCATTATACAAAGCTAATTAAATCAAATGAAAGTAAAACATTCAAACAAAGCTATTTGAATCAAATGAGAGTCAAATACATTCAAACAAAGCTATTTAAATCAAATGAATGCCAAATACATTCTACAAAGCTATTTGAATCAAATGAAAGTCAAACACATTCAAACAAAGCTACTTGAATCAAATGAAAGTCAAACACATTCAAACAAAGCTACTAAAATGAAAAGAGAGTCAAATACATTTAAACAAAGCTATTTGAATCAAATGAAATTCAAATACATTTTACAAAGCTATTTGAATCAAATGAAAGTCAAACACATTCAAACAAAGCTACGTGAATCAAATGAGAGTCAAATACATTCAAATAAAGCTATTTGAATCAAATGAAAGTCAAATACATTCTACAAAGCTATTTGAATCAAATGAAAGTAAAACATTCAAACAAAGCTATTTGAATCAAATAAGAGTCAAATACATTCAAACAAAGCTATTTGAATCAAATGAGAGTCAAATACATTCAAACAATGCTAATTAAATCAAATGAAAGTGAAATGCATTCTACAAAGCTAATTGAATAAAAAGAAAGTCAAACACATTCGAATAAAGCTATTTGAATCAAATGAAAGTCAAACACATTCAAACAAAGTTATTTAAATTAAATGAAAGTGAAATGCATTATACAAAGCTAATTAAATTAAATGAAAGTAAAACATTCAAACAAAGCTATTTGAATCAAATGAGAGTCAAATACATTCAAATAAAGCTATTTAAATCAAATGAATGTCAAATACATTCTACAAAGCTATTTGAATCAAATGAAAGTCAAACACATTCAAACAAAGCTACTTGAATCAAATGAAAGTCAAACACATTCAAACAAAGCTACTAAAATGAAAAGAGAGTCAAATACATTTAAACAAAGCTATTTGAATCAAATGAAATTCAAATACATTTTACAAAGCTATTTGAATCAAATGAAAGTCAAACACATTCAAACAAAGCTACGTGAATCAAATGAGAGTCAAATACATTCAAACAAAGCTATTTGAATCAAATGAAAGTCAAATACATTCTACAAAGCTATTTGAATCAAATGAAAGTCAAACGCATTTAAACAAAGCTACTTGAATCAAATGAAAGTCAAACACATTCAAACCAAGTTATTTAAATCAAATGAAAGTCAAACACATTCAAACAAAGTTATTTAAATCAAATGAAAGTTAAATGCATTCTACAAAGCTAATTAAATCCAATAAAAGTCAAACACATTCAAACAAAGCTATTTGAATCAAATGAGAGTCAAATACATTCAAACAATGCTAATTAAATCAAATGAAAGTGAAATGCATTCTACAAAGCTAATTGAATCAAATGAAAGTCAAACACAATTGAATAAAGCTATTTGAATCAAACGAAAGTCAAACACATTCAAACAAAGTTATTTAAATCAAATGAAAGTGAAATGCATTCAAACAAAGTTATTTAAATCAAATGAAAGTGAAATGCATTCTACAAAGCTAATTGAATCAAATGAAAGTCAAACACATTCAAACAAAGCTATTTGAATCAAATGAGAGTCAAATACATCCAAACAATGCTAATTAAATCAAATGAAAGTGAAATGCATTCTACAAAGCTAATTGAATCAAATAAAATTCAAACACATTCAAACAATGCTATTTGAAACAAATGAAAGTCAAAAACATTCAAACAAAGTTATTTAAATCAAATGAAAGTGAAATGCATTCTACAAAGCTAATTGAATTAAATGAAAGTCAAACTCATTCAAACAAAGCTATTTGAATCAAATGAGAGTCAAATACATTCAAACAATGCTAATTAAATCAAATGAAAGTGAAATGCATTCTACAAAGCTAATTGAATCAAAAGAAAGTCAAACACATTCGAATAAAGCTATTTGAATCAAATGAAAGTCAAACACATTCAAACAAAGTTATTTAAATCAAATGAAAGTGAAATGCATTATACAAAGCTAATTAAATCAAATGAAAGTAAAACATTCAAACAAAGCTATTTGAATCAAATGAGAGTCAAATACATTCAAACAAAGCTATTTAAATCAAATGAATGCCAAATACATTCTACAAAGCTATTTGAATCAAATGAAAGTCAAACACATTCAAACAAAGCTACTTGAATCAAATGAAAGTCAAACACATTCAAACAAAGCTACTAAAATGAAAAGAGAGTCAAATACATTTAAACAAAGCTATTTGAATCAAATGAAATTCAAATACATTTTACAAAGCTATTTGAATCAAATGAAAGTCAAACACATTCAAACAAAGCTACGTGAATCAAATGAGAGTCAAATACATTCAAATAAAGCTATTTGAATCAAATGAAAGTCAAATACATTCTACAAAGCTATTTGAATCAAATGAAAGTAAAACATTCAAACAAAGCTATTTGAATCAAATAAGAGTCAAATACATTCAAACAAAGCTATTTGAATCAAATGAGAGTCAAATACATTCAAACAATGCTAATTAAATCAAATGAAAGTGAAATGCATTCTACAAAGCTAATTGAATCAAAAGAAAGTCAAACACATTCGAATAAAGCTATTTGAATCAAATGAAAGTCAAACACATTCAAACAAAGTTATTTAAATCAAATGAAAGTGAAATGCATTATACAAAGCTAATTAAATCAAATGAAAGTAAAACATTCAAACAAAGCTATTTGAATCAAATGAGAGTCAAATACATTCAAATAAAGCTATTTAAATCAAATGAATGTCAAATACATTCTACAAAGCTATTTGAATCAAATGAAAGTCAAACACATTCAAACAAAGCTACTTGAATCAAATGAAAGTCAAACACATTCAAACAAAGCTACTAAAATGAAAAGAGAGTCAAATACATTTAAACAAAGCTATTTGAATCAAATGAAATTCAAATACATTTTACAAAGCTATTTGAATCAAATGAAAGTCAAACACATTCAAACAAAGCTACGTGAATCAAATGAGAGTCAAATACATTCAAACAAAGCTATTTGAATCAAATGAAAGTCAAATACATTCTACAAAGCTATTTGAATCAAATGAAAGTCAAACGCATTTAAACAAAGCTACTTGAATCAAATGAAAGTCAAACACATTCAAACCAAGTTATTTAAATCAAATGAAAGTCAAACACATTCAAACAAAGTTATTTAAATCAAATGAAAGTGAAATGCATTCTACAAAGCTAATTAAATCCAATAAAAGTCAAACACATTCAAACAAAGCTATTTGAATCAAATGAGAGTCAAATACATTCAAACAATGCTAATTAAATCAAATGAAAGTGAAATGCATTCTACAAAGCTAATTGAATCAAATGAAAGTCAAACACAATTGAATAAAGCTATTTGAATCAAACGAAAGTCAAACACATTCAAACAAAGTTATTTAAATCAAATGAAAGTGAAATGCATTCAAACAAAGTTATTTAAATCAAATGAAAGTGAAATGCATTCTACAAAGCTAATTGAATCAAATGAAAGTCAAACACATTCAAACAAAGCTATTTGAATCAAATGAGAGTCAAATACATCCAAACAATGCTAATTAAATCAAATGAAAGTGAAATGCATTCTACAAAGCTAATTGAATCAAATAAAATTCAAACACATTCAAACAATGCTATTTGAAACAAATGAAAGTCAAAAACATTCAAACAAAGTTATTTAAATCAAATGAAAGTGAAATGCATTCTACAAAGCTAATTGAATTAAATGAAAGTCAAACTCATTCAAACAAAGCTATTTGAATCAAATGAGAGTCAAATACATTCAAACAATGCTAATTAAATCAAATGAAAGTGAAATGCATTCTACAAAGCTAATTGAATCAAAAGAAAGTCAAACACATTCGAATAAAGCTATTTGAATCAAATGAAAGTCAAACACATTCAAACAAAGTTATTTAAATCAAATGAAAGTGAAATGCATTATACAAAGCTAATTAAATCAAATGAAAGTAAAACATTCAAACAAAGCTATTTGAATCAAATGAGAGTCAAATACATTCAAACAAAGCTATTTAAATCAAATGAATGTCAAATACATTCTACAAAGCTATTTGAATCAAATGAAAGTCAAACACATTCAAACAAAGCTACTTGAATCAAATGAAAGTCAAAACACATTCAAACAAAGCTACTAAAATGAAAAGAGAGTCAAATACATTTAAACAAAGCTATTTGAATCAAATGAAATTCAAATACATTTTACAAAGCTATTTGAATCAAATGAAAGTCAAACACATTCAAACAAAGCTACGTGAATCAAATGAGAGTCAAATACATTCAAATAAAGCTATTTGAATCAAATGAAAGTCAAATACATTCTACAAAGCTATTTGAATCAAATGAAAGTAAAACATTCAAACAAAGCTATTTGAATCAAATGAGAGTCAAATACATTCAAACAATGCTAATTAAATCAAATGAAAGTGAAATGCATTCTACAAAGCTAATTGAATCAAAAGAAAGTCAAACACATTCGAATAAAGCTATTTGAATCAAATGAAAGTCAAACACATTCAAACAAAGTTATTTAAATCAAATGAAAGTGAAATGCATTATACAAAGCTAATTAAATCAAATGAAAGTAAAACATTCAAACAAAGCTATTTGAATCAAATGAGAGTCAAATACATTCAAATAAAGCTATTTAAATCAAATGAATGTCAAATACATTCTACAAAGCTATTTGAATCAAATGAAAGTCAAACACATTCAAACAAAGCTACTTGAATCAAATGAAAGTCAAACACATTCAAACAAAGCTACTAAAATGAAAAGAGAGTCAAATACATTTAAACAAAGCTATTTGAATCAAATGAAATTCAAATACATTTTACAAAGCTATTTGAATCAAATGAAAGTCAAACACATTCAAACAAAGCTACGTGAATCAAATGAGAGTCAAATACATTCAAACAAAGCTATTTGAATCAAATGAAAGTCAAATACATTCTACAAAGCTATTTGAATAATATGAAAGTCAAACGCATTTAAACAAAGCTACTTGAATCAAATGAAAGTCAAACACATTCAAACCAAGTTATTTAAATCAAATGAAAGTCAAACACATTCAAACAAAGTTATTTAAATCAAATGAAAGTGAAATGCATTCTACAAAGCTAATTAAATCCAATAAAAGTCAAACACATTCAAACAAAGCTATTTGAATCAAATGAGAGTCAAATACATTCAAACAATGCTAATTAAATCAAATGAAAGTGAAATGCATTCTACAAAGCTAATTGAATCAAATGAAAGTCAAACACAATTGAATAAAGCTATTTGAATCAAACGAAAGTCAAACACATTCAAACAAAGTTATTTAAATCAAATGAAAGTGAAATGCATTCAAACAAAGTTATTTAAATCAAATGAAAGTGAAATGCATTCTACAAAGCTAATTGAATCAAATGAAAGTCAAACACATTCAAACAAAGCTATTTGAATCAAATGAGAGTCAAATACATCCAAACAATGCTAATTAAATCAAATGAAAGTGAAATGCATTCTACAAAGCTAATTGAATCAAATAAAATTCAAACACATTCAAACAATGCTATTTGAAACAAATGAAAGTCAAAAACATTCAAACAAAGTTATTTAAATCAAATGAAAGTGAAATGCATTCTACAAAGCTAATTGAATCAAATGAAAGTCAAACACATTCAAACAAAGCTATTTGAATCAAATGAGAGTCAAATACATTCAAACAATGCTAATTAAATCAAATGAGAGTGAAATGCATTCTACAAAGCTAATTGAATCAAAAGAAAGTCAAACACATTCGAATAAAGCTATTTGGATCAAATGAAAGTCAAACACATTCAAACAAAGTTATTTAAATCAAATGAAAGTGAAATGCATTATACAAAGCTAATTAAATCAAATGAAAGTAAAACATTCAAACAAAGCTATTTGAATCAAATGAGAGTCAAATACATTCAAACAAAGCTATTTAAATCAAATGAATGTCAAATACATTCTACAAAGCTATTTGAATCAAATAAAAGTCAAACACATTCAAACAAAGCTACTTGAATCAAATGAAAGTCAAACACATTCAAACAAAGCTACTAAAATGAAAAGAGAGTCAAATACATTTAAACAAAGCTATTTGAATCAAATGAAATTCAAATACATTTTACAAAGCTATTTGAATCAAATGAAAGTCAAACACATTCAAACAAAGCTACGTGAATCAAATGAGAGTCAAATACATTCAAACAAAGCTATTTGAATCAAATGAAAGTCAAATACATTCTACAAAGCTATTTGAATCAAATGAAAGTCAAACGCATTTAAACAAAGCTACTTGAATCAAATGAAAGTCAAACACATTCAAACCAAGTTATTTAAATCAAATGAAAGTCAAACACATTCAAACAAATTTATTTAAATCAAATGAAAGTGAAATGCATTCTACAAAGCTAATTAAATCCAATAAAAGTCAAACACATTCAAACAAAGCTATTTGAATCAAATGAGAGTCAAATACATTCAAACAATGCTAATTAAATCAAATGAAAGTGAAATGCATTCTACAAAGCTAATTGAATCAAATGAAAGTCAAACACAATTGAATAAAGCTATTTGAATCAAACGAAAGTCAAACACATTCAAACAAAGTTATTTAAATCAAATGAAAGTGAAATGCATTCAAACAAAGTTATTTAAATCAAATGAAAGTGAAATGCATTCTACAAAGCTAATTGAATCAAATGAAAGTCAAACACATTCAAACAAAGCTATTTGAATCAAATGAGAGTCAAATACATCCAAACAATGCTAATTAAATCAAATGAAAGTGAAATGCATTCTACAAAGCTAATTGAATCAAATAAAATTCAAACACATTCAAACAATGCTATTTGAAACAAATGAAAGTCAAAAACATTCAAACAAAGTTATTTAAATCAAATGAAAGTGAAATGCATTCTACAAAGCTAATTGAATTAAATGAAAGTCAAACTCATTCAAACAAAGCTATTTGAATCAAATGAGAGTCAAATACATTCAAACAATGCTAATTAAATCAAATGAAAGTGAAATGCATTCTACAAAGCTAATTGAATCAAAAGAAAGTCAAACACATTCGAATAAAGCTATTTGAATCAAATGAAAGTCAAACACATTCAAACAAAGTTATTTAAATCAAATGAAAGTGAAATGCATTATACAAAGCTAATTAAATCAAATGAAAGTAAAACATTCAAACAAAGCTATTTGAATCAAATGAGAGTCAAATACATTCAAACAAAGCTATTTAAATCAAATGAATGTCAAATACATTCTACAAAGCTATTTGAATCAAATGAAAGTCAAACACATTCAAACAAAGCTACTTGAATCAAATGAAAGTCAAACACATTCAAACAAAGCTACTAAAATGAAAAGAGAGTCAAATACATTTAAACAAAGCTATTTGAATCAAATGAAATTCAAATACATTTTACAAAGCTATTTGAATCAAATGAAAGTCAAACACATTCAAACAAAGCTACGTGAATCAAATGAGAGTCAAATACATTCAAATAAAGCTATTTGAATCAAATGAAAGTCAAATACATTCTACAAAGCTATTTGAATCAAATGAAAGTAAAACATTCAAACAAAGCTATTTGAATCAAATAAGAGTCAAATACATTCAAACAAAGCTATTTGAATCAAATGAGAGTCAAATCCATTCAAACAATGCTAATTAAATCAAATGAAAGTGAAATGCATTCTACAAAGCTAATTGAATCAAAAGAAAGTCAAACACATTCGAATAAAGCTATTTGAATCAAATGAAAGTCAAACACATTCAAACAAAGTTATTTAAATCAAATGAAAGTGAAATGCATTATACAAAGCTAATTAAATCAAATGAAAGTAAAACATTCAAACAAAGCTATTTGAATCAAATGAGAGTCAAATACATTCAAATAAAGCTATTTAAATCAAATGAATGTCAAATACATTCTACAAAGCTATTTGAATCAAATGAAAGTCAAACACATTCAAACAAAGCTACTTGAATCAAATGAAAGTCAAACACATTCAAACAAAGCTACTAAAATGAAAGGAGAGTCAAATACATTTAAACAAAGCTATTTGAATCAAATGAAATTCAAATACATTTTACAAAGCTATTTGAATCAAATGAAAGTCAAACACATTCAAACAAAGCTACGTGAATCAAATGAGAGTCAAATACATTCAAACAAAGCTATTTGAATCAAATGAAAGTCAAATACATTCTACAAAGCTATTTGAATCAAATGAAAGTCAAACGCATTTAAACAAAGCTACTTGAATCAAATGAAAGTCAAACACATTCAAACCAAGTTATTTAAATCAAATGAAAGTCAAACACATTCAAACAAAGTTATTTAAATCAAATGAAAGTGAAATGCATTCTACAAAGCTAATTAAATCCAATAAAAGTCAAACACATTCAAACAAAGCTATTTGAATCAAATGAGAGTCAAATACATTCAAACAATGCTAATTAAATCAAATGAAAGTGAAATGCATTCTACAAAGCTAATTGAATCAAATGAAAGTCAAACACAATTGAATAAAGCTATTTGAATCAAACGAAAGTCAAACACATTCAAACAAAGTTATTTAAATCAAATGAAAGTGAAATGCATTCAAACAAAGTTATTTAAATCAACTGAAAGTGAAATGCATTCTACAAAGCTAATTGAATCAAATGAAAGTCAAACACATTCAAACAAAGCTATTTGAATCAAATGAGAGTCAAATACATTCAAACAATGCTAATTAAATCAAATGAAAGTGAAATGCATTCTACAAAGCTAATTGAATCAAATAAAATTCAAACACATTCAAACAATGCTATTTGAAACAAATGAAAGTCAAAAACATTCAAACAAAGTTATTTAAATCAAATGAAAGTGAAATGCATTCTACAAAGCTAATTGAATCAAATGAAAGTCAAACACATTCAAACAAAGCTATTTGAATCAAATGAGAGTCAAATACATTCAAACAATGCTAATTAAATCAAATGAAAGTGAAATGCATTCTACAAAGCTAATTGAATCAAAAGAAAGTCAAACACATTCGAATAAAGCTATTTGGATCAAATGAAAGTCAAACACATTCAAACAAAGTTATTTAAATCAAATGAAAGTGAAATGCATTATACAAAGCTAATTAAATCAAATGAAAGTAAAACATTCAAACAAAGCTATTTGAATCAAATGAGAGTCAAATACATTCAAACAAACCTATTTAAATCAAATGAATGTCAAATACATTCTACAAAGCTATTTGAATCAAATAAAAGTCAAACACATTCAAACAAAGCTACTTGAATCAAATGAAAGTCAAACACATTCAAACAAAGCTACTAAAATGAAAAGAGAGTCAAATACATTTAAACAAAGCTATTTGAATCAAATGAAATTCAAATACATTTTACAAAGCTATTTGAATCAAATGAAAGTCAAACACATTCAAACAAAGCTACGTGAATCAAATGAGAGTCAAATACATTCAAACAAAGCTATTTGAATCAAATGAAAGTCAAATACATTCTACAAAGCTATTTGAATCAAATGAAAGTCAAACGCATTTAAACAAAGCTACTTGAATCAAATGAAAGTCAAACACATTCAAACCAAGTTATTTAAATCAAATGAAAGTCAAACACATTCAAACAAATTTATTTAAATCAAATGAAAGTGAAATGCATTCTACAAAGCTAATTAAATCCAATAAAAGTCAAACACATTCAAACAAAGCTATTTGAATCAAATGAGAGTCAAATACATTCAAACAATGCTAATTAAATCAAATGAAAGTGAAATGCATTCTACAAAGCTAATTGAATCAAATGAAAGTCAAACACAATTGAATAAAGCTATTTGAATCAAACGAAAGTCAAACACATTCAAACAAAGTTATTTAAATCAAATGAAAGTGAAATGCATTCAAACAAAGTTATTTAAATCAAATGAAAGTGAAATGCATTCTACAAAGCTAATTGAATCAAATGAAAGTCAAACACATTCAAACAAAGCTATTTGAATCAAATGAGAGTCAAATACATTCAAACAATGCTAATTAAATCAAATGAAAGTGAAATGCATTCTACAAAGCTAATTGAATCAAATAAAATTCAAACACATTCAAACAATGCTATTTGAAACAAATGAAAGTCAAAAACATTCAAACAAAGTTATTTAAATCAAATGAAAGTGAAATGCATTCTACAAAGCTAATTGAATCAAATGAAAGTCAAACACATTCAAACAAAGCTATTTGAATCAAATGAGAGTCAAATACATTCAAACAATGCTAATTAAATAAAATGAAAGTGAAATGCATTCTACAAAGCTAATTGAATCAAAAGAAAGTCAAACACATTCGAATAAAGCTATTTGAATCAAATGAAAGTCAAACACATTCAAACAAAGTTATTTAAATCATATGAAAGTGAAATGCATTATACAAAGCTAATTAAATCAAATGAAAGTAAAACATTCAAACAAAGCTATTTGAATCAAATGAGAGTCAAATACATTCAAACAAAGCTATTTAAATCAAATGAATGTCAAATACATTCTACAAAGCTATTTGAATCAAATAAAAGTCAAACACATTCAAACAAAGCTACTTGAATCAAATGAAAGTCAAACACATTCAAACAAAGCTACTAAAATGAAAAGAGAGTCAAATACATTTAAACAAAGCTATTTGAATCAAATGAAATTCAAATACATTTTACAAAGCTATTTGAATCAAATGAAAGTTAAACACATTCAAACAAAGCTACGTGAATCAAATGAGAGTCAAATACATTCAAACAAAGCTATTTGAATCAAATGAAAGTCAAATACATTCTACAAAGCTATTTGAATCAAATGAAAGTCAAACGCATTTAAACAAAGCTACTTGAATCAAATGAAAGTCAAACACATTCAAACCAAGTTATTTAAATCAAATGAAAGTCAAACACATTCAAACAAAGTTATTTAAATCAAATGAAAGTGAAATGCATTCTACAAAGCTAATTAAATCCAATAAAAGTCAAACACATTCAAACAAAGCTATTTGAATCAAATGAGAGTCAAATACATTCAAACAATGCTAATTAAATCAAATGAAAGTGAAATGCATTCTACAAAGCTAATTGAATCAAATGAAAGTCAAATACATTCGAATAAAGCTATTTGAATCAAATGAAAGTCAAACACATTCAAACAAAGTTATTTAAATCAAATGAAAGTGAAATGCATTATATAAAGCTAATTGAATCAAATGAAAGTCAAACACATTCAAACAAAGCTATTTGAATCAAATGAGAGTCAAATACATTCAAACAAAGCTATTTAAATCAAATGAATGTCAAATACATTCTACAAAGCTATTTGAATCAAATAAAAGTCAAACACATTCAAACAAAGCTACTTGAATCAAATGAAAGTCAAACACATTCAAACAAAGCTACTAAAATGAAAAGAGAGTCAAATACATTTAAACAAAGCTATTTGAATCAAATGAAATTCAAATACATTTTACAAAGCTATTTGAATCAAATGAAAGTTAAACACATTCAAACAAAGCTACATGAATGAAATGAGAGTCAAATACATTCAAACAAAGCTATTTGAATCAAATGAAAGTCAAATACATTCTACAAAGCTATTTGAATCAAATGAAAGTCAAACGCATTTAAACAAAGCTACTTGAATCAAATGAAAGTCAAACACATTCAAACCAAGTTATTTAAATCAAATGAAAGTCAAACACATTCAAACAAAGTTATTTAAATCAAATGAAAGTGAAATGCATTCTACAAAGCTAATTAAATCCAATAAGAGTCAAACACATTCAAACAAAGCTATTTGAATCAAATGAGAGTCAAATACATTCAAACAATGCTAATTAAATCAAATGAAAGTGAAATGCATTCTACAAAGCTAATTGAATCAAATGAAAGTCAAACACAATTGAATAAAGCTATTTGAATCAAACGAAAGTCAAACACATTCAAACAAAGTTATTTAAATCAAATGAAAGTGAAATGCATTCAAACAAAGTTATTTAAATCAAATGAAAGTGAAATGCATTCTACAAAGCTAATTGAATCAAATGAAAGTCAAACACATTCAAACAAAGCTATTTGAATCAAATGAGAGTCAAATACATTCAAACAATGCTAATTAAATCAAATGAAAGTGAAATGCATTCTACAAAGCTAATTGAATCAAATAAAATTCAAACACATTCAAACAATGCTATTTGAAACAAATGAAAGTCAAAAACATTCAAACAAAGTTATTTAAATCAAATGAAAGTGAAATGCATTCTACAAAGCTAATTGAATCAAATGAAAGTCAAACACATTCAAACAAAGCTATTTGAATCAAATGAGAGTCAAATACATTCAAACAATGCTAATTAAATAAAATGAAAGTGAAATGCATTCTACAAAGCTAATTGAATCAAAAGAAAGTCAAACACATTCGAATAAAGCTATTTGAATCAAATGAAAGTCAAACACATTCAAACAAAGTTATTTAAATCATATGAAAGTGAAATGCATTATACAAAGCTAATTAAATCAAATGAAAGTAAAACATTCAAACAAAGCTATTTGAATCAAATGAGAGTCAAATACATTCAAACAAAGCTATTTAAATCAAATGAATGTCAAATACATTCTACAAAGCTATTTGAATCAAATAAAAGTCAAACACATTCAAACAAAGCTACTTGAATCAAATGAAAGTCAAACACATTCAAACAAAGCTACTAAAATGAAAAGAGAGTCAAATACATTTAAACAAAGCTATTTGAATCAAATGAAATTCAAATACATTTTACAAAGCTATTTGAATCAAATGAAAGTTAAACACATTCAAACAAAGCTACGTGAATCAAATGAGAGTCAAATACATTCAAACAAAGCTATTTGAATCAAATGAAAGTCAAATACATTCTACAAAGCTATTTGAATCAAATGAAAGTCAAACGCATTTAAACAAAGCTACTTGAATCAAATGAAAGTCAAACACATTCAAACCAAGTTATTTAAATCAAATGAAAGTCAAACACATTCAAACAAAGTTATTTAAATCAAATGAAAGTGAAATGCATTCTACAAAGCTAATTAAATCCAATAAAAGTCAAACACATTCAAACAAAGCTATTTGAATCAAATGAGAGTCAAATACATTCAAACAATGCTAATTAAATCAAATGAAAGTGAAATGCATTCTACAAAGCTAATTGAATCAAATGAAAGTCAAACACATTCGAATAAAGCTATTTGAATCAAATGAAAGTCAAACACATTCAAACAAAGTTATTTAAATCAAATGAAAGTGAAATGCATTATACAAAGCTAATTGAATCAAATGAAAGTCAAACACATTCAAACAAAGCTATTTGAATCAAATGAGAGTCAAATACATTCAAACAAAGCTATTTAAATCAAATGAATGTCAAATACATTCTACAAAGCTATTTGAATCAAATAAAAGTCAAACACATTCAAACAAAGCTACTTGAATCAAATGAAAGTCAAACACATTCAAACAAAGCTACTAAAATGAAAAGAGAGTCAAATACATTTAAACAAAGCTATTTGAATCAAATGAAATTCAAATACATTTTACAAAGCTATTTGAATCAAATGAAAGTTAAACACATTCAAACAAAGCTACATGAATGAAATGAGAGTCAAATACATTCAAACAAAGCTATTTGAATCAAATGAAAGTCAAATACATTCTACAAAGCTATTTGAATCAAATGAAAGTCAAACGCATTTAAACAAAGCTACTTGAATCAAATGAAAGTCAAACACATTCTAACCAAGTTATTTAAATCAAATGAAAGTCAAACACATTCAAACAAAGTTATTTAAATCAAATGAAAGTGAAATGCATTCTACAAAGCTAATTAAATCCAATAAGAGTCAAACACATTCAAACAAAGCTATTTGAATCAAATGAGAGTCAAATACATTCAAACAATGCTAATTAAATCAAATGAAAGTGAAATGCATTCTACAAAGCTAATTGAATCAAATGAAAGTCAAACACATTCGAATAAAGCTATTTGAATCAAATGAAAGTCAAACACATTCAAACAAAGTTATTTAAATCAAATGAAAGTGAAATGCATTCAAACAAAGTTATTTAAATCAAATGAAAGTGAAATGCATTCTACAAAGCTAATTGAATCAAATGAAAGTCAAACACATTCAAACAAAGCTATTTGAATCAAATGAGAGTCAAATACATTCAAACAATGCTAATGAAATCAAATGAAAGTGAAATGCATTCTACAAAGCTAATTGAATCAAATAAAATTCAAACACATTCAAACAATGCTATTTGAAACAAATGAAAGTCAAAAACATTCAAACAAAGTTATTTAAATCAAATGAAAGTGAAATGCATTCTACAAAGCTAATTGAATCAAATGAAAGTCAAACACATTCAAACAAAGCTATTTGAATCAAATGAGAGTCAAATACATTCAAACAATGCTAATTAAATCAAATGAAAGTGAAATGCATTCTACAAAGCTAATTGAATCAAAAGAAAGTCAAACACATTCGAATAAAGCTATTTGAATCAAATGAAAGTCAAACACATTCAAACAAAGTTATTTAAATCAAATGAAAGTGAAATGCATTATACAAAGCTAATTAAATCAAATGAAAGTAAAACATTCAAACAAAGCTATTTGAATCAAATGAGAGTCAAAGACATTCAAACAAAGCTATTTAAATCAAATGAATGTCAAATACATTCTACAAAGCTATTTGAATCAAATGAAAGTCAAACACATTCAAACAAAGCTACTTGAATCAAATGAAAGTCAAACACATTCAAACAAAGCTACTAAAATGAAAAGAGAGTCAAATACATTTAAACAAAGCTATTTGAATCAAATGAAATTCAAATACATTTTACAAAGCTATTTGAATCAAATGAAAGTCAAACACATTCAAACAAAGCTACGTGAATCAAATGAGAGTCAAATACATTCAAACAAAGCTATTTGAATCAAATGAAAGTCAAATACATTCTACAAAGCTATTTGAATCAAATGAAAGTCAAACACATTCAAACAAAGCTATTTGAAACAAATGAGAGTCAAAACACATTCAAACAAAGCTATTAAAATGAAATGAGAGTCAAATACATTTAAACAAAGCTATTTGAATCAAATGAAATTCAAATACATTCTACAAAGCTATTTGAATCAAATGAAAGTCAAACACATTCAAACAAAGCTACGTGAATCAAATGAGAGTCAAATACATTCAAACAAAGGTATTTGAATCAAATGAAAGTCAAATACATTCTACAAAGCTATTTGAATCAAATGAAAGTCAAACGCATTTAAACAAAGCTACTTGAATCAAATGAAAGTCAAACACATTCAAACCAAGTTATTTGAATCAAATGAATGTCAAATATATTCTACAAAGCTATTTGAATCAAATGAAAGTCAAACACATTCAAACAAAGCTACTTGAATCAAATGAAAGTCAAACATATTCAAACAAAGCTATTTAAATGAAATGAGAGTCAAATACATTTAAACAAAGCTATTTGAATCAAATGAAATTCAAATACATTCTACAAAGCTATTTGAATCAAATGAAAGTCAAACACATTCAAACAAAGCTATTTGAATCAAATGAGAGTCAAATACATTCAAACAATGCTAATTAAATCAAATGAAAGTGAAATGCATTCTACAAAGCTAATTGAATCAAATGAAAGTCAATCACATTCGAATAAAGCTATTTGAATCAAATGAAAGTCAGACACATTCAAACAAAGTTATTTAAATCAAATGAAAGTGAAATGCATTCAAACAAAGTTATTTAAATCAAATGAAAGTGAAATGCATTCTACAAAGCCAATTGAATCAAATGAAAGTCAAACACATTCAAACAAAGCTATTTGAATCAAATGAGAGTCAAATACATTCAAACAATGCTAATTAAATCAAATGAAAGTGAAATGCATTCTACAAAGCTAATTGAATCAAATAAAATTCAAACACATTAAAACAATGCTATTTGAAACAAATGAAAGTCAAAAACATTCAAACAAAGTTATTTAAATCAAATGAAAGTGAAATGCATTCTACAAAGCTAATTGAATCAAATGAAAGTCAAACACATTCAAACAAAGCTATTTGAATCAAATGAGAGTCAAATACATTCAAACAATGCTAATTAAATCAAATGAAAGTGAAATGCATTCTACAAAGCTAATTGAATCAAATAAAATTCAAACACATTCAAACAATGCTATTTGAAACAAATGAAAGTCAAAAACATTCAAACAAAGTTATTTAAATCAAATGAAAGTGAAATGCATTCTACAAAGCTAATTGAATCAAATGAAAGTCAAACACATTCAAACAAAGCTATTTGAATCAAATGAGAGTCAAATACATTCAAACAATGCTAATTAAATCAAATGAAAGTGAAATGCATTCTACAAAGCTAATTGAATCAAAAGAAAGTCAAACACATTCGAATAAAGCTATTTGAATCAAATGAAAGTCAAACACATTCAAACAAAGTTATTTAAATCAAATGAAAGTGAAATGCATTATACAAAGCTAATTAAATCAAATGAAAGTAAAACATTCAAACAAAGCTATTTGAATCAAATGAGAGTCAAATACATTCAAACAAAGCTATTTAAATCAAATGAATGTCAAATACATTCTACAAAGCTATTTGAATCAAATAAAAGTCAAACACATTCAAACAAAGCTACTTGAATCAAATGAAAGTCAAACACATTCAAACAAAGCTACTAAAATGAAAAGAGAGTCAAATACATTTAAACAAAGCTATTTGAATCAAATGAAATTCAAATACATTTTACAAAGCTATTTGAATCAAATGAAAGTTAAACACATTCAAACAAAGCTACGTGAATCAAATGAGAGTCAAATACATTCAAACAAAGCTATTTGAATCAAATGAAAGTCAAATACATTCTACAAAGCTATTTGAATCAAATGAAAGTCAAACGCATTTAAACAAAGCTACTTGAATCAAATGAAAGTCAAACACATTCAAACCAAGTTATTTAAATCAAATGAAAGTCAAACACATTCAAACAAAGTTATTTAAATCAAATGAAAGTGAAATGCATTCTACAAAGCTAATTAAATCCAATAAAAGTCAAACACATTCAAACAAAGCTATTTGAATCAAATGAGAGTCAAATACATTCAAACAATGCTAATTAAATCAAATGAAAGTGAAATGCATTCTACAAAGCTAATTGAATCAAATGAAAGTCAAACACATTCGAATAAAGCTATTTGAATCAAATGAAAGTCAAACACATTCAAACAAAGTTATTTAAATCAAATGAAAGTGAAATGCATTATACAAAGCTAATTGAATCAAATGAAAGTCAAACACATTCAAACAAAGCTATTTGAATCAAATGAGAGTCAAATACATTCAAACAAAGCTATTTAAATCAAATGAATGTCAAATACATTCTACAAAGCTATTTGAATCAAATAAAAGTCAAACACATTCAAACAAAGCTACTTGAATCAAATGAAAGTCAAACACATTCAAACAAAGCTACTAAAATGAAAAGAGAGTCAAATACATTTAAACAAAGCTATTTGAATCAAATGAAATTCAAATACATTTTACAAAGCTATTTGAATCAAATGAAAGTTAAACACATTCAAACAAAGCTACATGAATCAAATGAGAGTCAAATACATTCAAACAAAGCTATTTGAATCAAATGAAAGTCAAATACATTCTACAAAGCTATTTGAATCAAATGAAAGTCAAACGCATTTAAACAAAGCTACTTGAATCAAATGAAAGTCAAACACATTCAAACCAAGTTATTTAAATCAAATGAAAGTCAAACACATTCAAACAAAGTTATTTAAATCAAATGAAAGTGAAATGCATTCTACAAAGCTAATTAAATCCAATAAGAGTCAAACACATTCAAACAAAGCTATTTGAATCAAATGAGAGTCAAATACATTCAAACAATGCTAATTAAATCAAATGAAAGTGAAATGCATTCTACAAAGCTAATTGAATCAAATGAAAGTCAAACACATTCGAATAAAGCTATTTGAATCAAATGAAAGTCAAACACATTCAAACAAAGTTATTTAAATCAAATGAAAGTGAAATGCATTCAAACAAAGTTATTTAAATCAAATGAAAGTGAAATGCATTCTACAAAGCTAATTGAATCAAATGAAAGTCAAACACATTCAAACAAAGCTATTTGAATCAAATGAGAGTCAAATACATTCAAACAATGCTAATGAAATCAAATGAAAGTGAAATGCATTCTACAAAGCTAATTGAATCAAATAAAATTCAAACACATTCAAACAATGCTATTTGAAACAAATGAAAGTCAAAAACATTCAAACAAAGTTATTTAAATCAAATGAAAGTGAAATGCATTCTACAAAGCTAATTGAATCAAATGAAAGTTAAACACATTCAAACAAAGCTACGTGAATCAAATGAGAGTCAAATACATTCAAACAAAGCTATTTGAATCAAATGAAAGTCAAATACATTCTACAAAGCTATTTGAATCAAATGAAAGTCAAACGCATTTAAACAAAGCTACTTGAATCAAATGAAAGTCAAACACATTCAAACCAAGTTATTTAAATCAAATGAAAGTCAAACACATTCAAACAAAGTTATTTAAATCAAATGAAAGTGAAATGCATTCTACAAAGCTAATTAAATCCAATAAGAGTCAAACACATTCAAACAAAGCTATTTGAATCAAATGAGAGTCAAATACATTCAAACAATGCTAATTAAATCAAATGAAAGTGAAATGCATTTTACAAAGCTAATTGAATCAAATGAAAGTCAAACACATTCGAATAAAGCTATTTGAATCAAATGAAAGTCAAACACATTCAAACAAAGTTATTTAAATCAAATGAAAGTGAAATGCATTCAAACAAAGTTATTTAAATCAAATGAAAGTGAAATGCATTCTACAAAGCTAATTGAATCAAATGAAAGTCAAAGACATTCAAACAAAGCTATTTGAATCAAATGAGAGTCAAATACATTCAAACAATGCTAATAAAATCAAATGAAAGTGAAATGCATTCTACAAAGCTAATTGAATCAAATAAAATTCAAACACATTCAAACAATGCTATTTGAAACAAAATGAAAGTAAAAAACATTCAAACAAAGTTATTTAAAATCAAATGAAAGTGAAATGCATTCTACAAAGCTAATTGAATCAAATGAAAGTTAAACACATTCAAACAAAGCTACGTGAATCAAATGAGAGTCAAATACATTCAAACAAAGCTATTTGAATCAAATGAAAGTCAAATACATTCTACAAAGCTATTTGAATCAAATGAAAGTCAAACGCATTTAAACAAAGCTACTTGAATCAAATGAAAGTCAAACACATTCAAACCAAGTTATTTAAAATCAAATGAAAGTCAAACACATTCAAACAAAGTTATTTAAATCAAATGAAAGTGAAATGCATTCTACAAAGCTAATTAAATCCAATAAAAGTCAAAACACATTCAAACAAAGCTATTTGAATCAAATGAGAGTCAAATACATTCAAACAATGCTAATTAAATCAAATGAAAGTGAAATGCATTCTACAAAGCTAATTGAATCAAATGAAAGTCAAACACATTCGAATAAAGCTATTTGAATCAAATGAAAGTCAAACACATTCAAACAAAGTTATTTAAATCAAATGAAAGTGAAATGCATTCAAACAAAGTTATTTAAATCAAATGAAAGTGAAATGCATTCTACAAAGCTAATTGAATCAAATGAAAGTCAAACACATTTAAACAAAGCTATTTGAATCAAATGAGAGTCAAATACATTCAAACAATGCTAATAAATCAAATGAAAGTGAAATGCATTCTACAAAGCTAATTGAATCAAATAAAATTCAAACACATTCAAACAATGCTATTTGAAACAAATGAAAGTCAAAAACATTCAAACAAAGTTATTTAAATCAAATGAAAGTGAAATGCATTCTACAAAGCTAATTGAATCAAATGAAAGTCAAACACATTCAAACAAAGCTATTTGAATCAAATGAGAGTCAAATACATTCAAACAATGCTAATTAAATCAAATGAAAGTGAAATGCATTCTACAAAGCTAATTGAATCAAAAGAAAGTCAAACACATTCGAATAAAGCTATTTGAATCAAATGAAAGTCAAACACATTCAAACAAAGTTATTTAAATCAAATGAAAGTGAAATGCATTATACAAAGCTAATTAAATCAAATGAAAGTAAAACATTCAAACAAAGCTATTTGAATCAAATGAGAGTCAAAGACATTCAAACAAAGCTATTTAAATCAAATGAATGTCAAATACATTCTACAAAGCTATTTGAATCAAATGAAAGTCAACACATTCAAACAAAGCTACTTGAATCAAATGAAAGTCAAACACATTCAAACAAAGCTACTAAAATGAAAAGAGAGTCAAATACATTTAAACAAAGCTATTTGAATCAAATGAAATTCAAATACATTTACAAAGCTATTTGAATCAAATGAAAGTCAAACACATTCAAACAA
>NW_018743659.1:0-28587 GCF_001683475.1 Chenopodium quinoa | reverse complement strand
TTTTTTTAATTGCATTTGACTTTCAGTTGATTCAAAAAGATTTGTTTGAATGTGCTTGACTTTCATATGATTCAATTAGCATCGTTGAATGGATTTGACAATCATTTGATTCAAAATGCTTTGTTTGACTTTCACTTGATTCAAATCGCTATTTTGAATGCATTTAAATTTCATTTGATTGAAAAAGCTTTGTTTGAATGTGTTTGATTCTCATTTGATTAAATTAGCTTTGTTTGAATGTGATTGACTTTCATTTGAATCAATTAGCATTGTTTAATGCATTTGACTTTCATTTAATTCAAAAAGCTTTGTTTGAATGTGTTTGACTTTAATCTGATTCAAATAGCTTTTGTTTGAATGTTTTTGACTTTCACTTGATTTAAATACCTTTTTGAATGCGTTTGACTTTCATTTGATTCAAATAGCATTTCTTGAATGTGTTTGACTTTCATTTGGTTCATATAGCTTTGTTTAAATGTGTTTGACTTTCATTTGACTCAATTAGCTTTGCTTGAATGTGGTTAACTTTCAATTGAGTCAATTTGCTTTGTTGAATGCATTTGACTTTCATTGATTCAAAAAGTTTTGTTTGACTGTCATATGATTCAATTAGCCTCGTTGAATGCATTTGACAATCATTTGATTCAAAAAGCTTTGTTTTGAATTCTTTGGACTTTTATTTGATTCAATTAGCTTTTTTGAAAGCATTTGACTTTCATATGATTTAATTAGCTTTATTTGAATGTTTTTGACTTTAATTTGATGCAATTAGCTTTGTCTGAATGTGTTTTGACTTTTGTTTGATTTAAATATCTTTTTTAAAAGCATTTGACTTTCAATTGATTCAGATAGCATTGTTTGAATGTGTTTGACTTTCATTTGATTCAAATAGCTTTGTTTGAATGTGTTTGCCTTCCATTGGATTTAATTAGCTTTGTTTGAATGTGGTTGACTTTTAAGTGATTCAATTTGATTTGTTGAATGCATTTGACTTTCATTTGATTCAAAAAGCTTTGTTTGAATGTGGTTAACTTTCATTTGATTCAATTAGCTTTGTTTGAATGTGGTTGACTTTCATTTGATTCAATTAGGTTTGTTAGAATGCCATTGACTTTCGTTTGATTCAATTAGGTTTGTTAGAATGCCATTGACTTTCATTTGATTCAATTAGCTTTGTTGAATGCATATGACTTTCATTTGATTCAAAAAGCTTTGTTTGAATGTGTTTGACTTTCATTTGATTCAATTAGCATCGTTGAACGCATTTGACAGTCATTTGATTCAAAAAACTTTGTTTGAATTACCTAGACTTTCACTTGATTCAATTAGCTTTTTTGAATGCATTTAACTTTCATTTGATTAAAAAAGCTTTGTTTAAATGTAATTGACTTTCACTTGATTTAATTACTTTTTTTTAATTGCATTTGACTTTCAGTTGATTCAAAAAGATTTGTTTGAATGTGCTTGACTTTCATATGATTCAATTAGCATCGTTGAATGGATTTGACAATCATTTGATTCAAAAAGCTTTGTTTGACTTTCACTTAATTCAAATCGCTATTTTGAATGCATTTGAATTTCATTTGATTGAAAAAGCTTTGTTTGAATGTGTTTTGATTTTCATTTGATTAAATTAGCTTTGTTTGAATGTGATTGACTTTCATTTGAATCAATTAGCTTTGTTTAATGCATTTGACTTTCATTTAATTCAAAAAGCTTTGTTTGAATTTGTTTGACTTTAATTTGATTCAAATAGCTTTGTTTGAATGTTTTTGACTTTCACTTGATTTAAATACCTTTTTTGAATGCGTTTGACTTTCATTTGATTCAAATAGCATTTCTTGAATGTGTTTGACTTTCATTTGGTTCAAATAGCTTTGTTTAAATGTGTTTGACTTTCATTTGATTCAATTAGCTTTGCTTGAATGTGGTTAACTTTCAATTGAGTCAATTTGCTTTGTTGAATGCATTTGACTTTCATTTGATTCAAAAAGTTTTGTTTGACTGTCATATGATTCAATTAGCCTCGTTGAATGCATTTGACAATCATTTGATTCAAAAAGCTTTGTTTGAATTCTTTGGACTTTTAGTTGATTCAATTAGCTTTTTTTGAGAGCATTTGACTTTCATATGATTTAATTAGCTTTGTTTGAATGTTTTTGACTTTAATTTGATGCAATTAGCTTTGTCTGAATGTGTTTGACTTTTGTTTGATTTTATTATCTTTTTTGAATGCATTTGACTTTCATTTGATTCAGATAGCATTGTTTGAATGTGTTTGACTTTCATTTGATTCAAATAGCTTTGTTTGAATGTGTTTGCCTTCCATTGGATTTAATTAGCTTTGTTTGAATGTGGTTGACTTTTAAGTGATTCAATTTGATTTGTTGAATGCATTTGACTTTCATTTGATTCAAAAAGATTTGTTTGAATGTGTTTGACTTTCATATGATTCAATTAGTATTGTTGAATGCATTTGACAATCATTTGATTCAAAAAGCTATGTTTGAATTTGTTTGACTTTCACTTGATTCAATTAGCTTTTTTGAACTCATTTGACTTTCTTTGGATTCAAAAAGCTTTGTTTGAATGTGTTTGAATTTCACTTGATTTAAATTAGCTTTGTTTGAATGTGGTTAACTTTCATTTGATTCAATTAGCTTTGTTTGAATGTGGTTTACTTTCATTTGATTCAATTAGGTTTGTTAGAATGCCATTGACTTTCGTTAGATTCAATTAGGTTTGTTAGAATGCCATTGACTTTCATTTGATTCAATTAGCTTTGTTGAATGCATATGACTTTCATTTGATTCAAAAAGCTTTGTTTGAATGTGTTTGACTTTCATTTGATTCAATTAGCATCGTTGAACGCATTTGACAGTCATTTGATTCAAAAAACTTTGTTTGAATTACCTAGACTTTCACTTGATTCAATTAGCTTTTTTGAATGCATTTAACTTTCATTTGAATTAAAAATCTATGTTTAAATGTAATTAACTTTCACTTGATTTAATTACTTTTTTTTAATTGCATTTGACTTTCAGTTGATTCAAAAAGATTTGTTTGAATGTGCTTGACTTTCATATGATTCAATTAGCATCGTTGAATGGATTTGACAATCATTTGATTCAAAAAGCTTTGTTTGACTTTCACTTAATTCAAATTGCTATTTTGAATGCATTTGAATTTCATTTGATTGAAAAAGCTTTGTTTGAATGTGTTTTGATTTTCTTTTGATTAAATTAGCTTTGTTTGAATGTGATTGACTTTCATTTGAATCAATTAGCTTTGTTTAATGCATTTGACTTTCATTTAATTCAAAAAGCTTTGTTTGAATGTGTTTGACTTTAATCTGATTCAAATAGCTTTGTTTGAATGTTTTTGACTTTCACTTGATTTAAATACCTTTTTTGAATGCGTTTGACTTTCATTTGATTCAAATAGCATTTCTTGAATGTGTTTGACTTTCATTTGGTTCATATAGCTTTGTTTAAATGTGTTTGACTTTCATTTGACTCAATTAGCTTTGCTTGAATGTGGTTAACTTTCTATTGAGTCAATTTGCTTTGTTGAATGCATTTGACTTTCATTGATTCAAAAAGTTTTGTTTGACTGTCATATGATTCAATTAGCCTCGTTGAATGCATTTGACAATCATTTGATTCAAAAAGCTTTGTTTGAATTCTTTGGACTTTTATTTGATTCAATTAGCTTTTTTGAAAGCATTTGACTTTCATATGATTTAATTAGCTTTATTTGAATGTTTTTGACTTTAATTTGATGCAATTAGCTTTGTCTGAATGTGTTTGACTTTTGTTTGATTTAAATATCTTTTTTAAATGCATTTGACTTTCAATTGATTCAGATAGCATTGTTTGAATGTGTTTGACTTTCATTTGATTCAAATAGCTTTGTTTGAATGTGTTTGCCTTCCATTGGATTTAATTAGCTTTGTTTGAATGTGGTTGACTTTTAAGTGATTCAATTTGATTTGTTGAATGCATTTGACTTTCATTTGATTCAAAAAGCTTTGTTTGAATGTGGTTAACTTTCCTTTGATTCAATTAGCTTTGTTTGAATGTGGTTGACTTTCATTTGATTCAATTAGGTTTGTTAGAATGCCATTGACTTTCGTTTGATTCAATTA
The DNA here is from genome assembly GCF_001683475.1 of Chenopodium quinoa. Classification (NCBI taxonomy): domain Eukaryota; kingdom Viridiplantae; phylum Streptophyta; class Magnoliopsida; order Caryophyllales; family Amaranthaceae; genus Chenopodium; species Chenopodium quinoa. The sequence continues at coordinate 24,440 of NW_018743659.1, read as the reverse complement.
GGTTTGTTAGAATGCCATTGACTTTCATTTGATTCAATTAGCTTTGTTGAATGCATATGAATTTCATTTGATTCAAAAAGCTTTGTTTGAATGTGTTTGACTTTCATTTGATTCAATTAGCATCGTTGAACGCATTTGACAGTCATTTGATTCAAAAAACTTTGTTTGAATTACCTAGACTTTCACTTGATTCAATTAGCTTTTTTGAATGCATTTAACTTTCATTTGATTAAAAAAGCTTTGTTTAAATGTAATTGACTTTCACTTGATTTAATTACTTTTTTTTAATTGCATTTGACTTTCAGTTGATTAAAAAAGATTTGTTGAATGTGCTTGACTTTCATATGATTCAATTAGCATCGTTGAATGGATTTGACAATCATTTGATTCAAAAAGCTTTGTTTGACTTTCACTTAATTCAAATCGCTATTTTGAATGCATTTGAATTTCATTTGATTGAAAAAGCTTTGTTTGAATGTGTTTGATTTTCATTTGATTAAATTAGCTTTGTTTGAATGTGATTGACTTTCATTTGAATCAATTAGCTTTGTTTAATGCATTTGACTTTCATTTAATTCAAAAAGCTTTGTTTGAATTTGTTTGACTTTAATTTGATTCAAATAGCTTTGTTTGAATGTTTTTGACTTTCACTTGATTTAAATACCTTTTTTGAATGCGTTTGACTTTCATTTGATTCAAATAGCATTTCTTGAATGTGTTTGACTTTCATTTGGTTCAAATAGCTTTGTTTAAATGTGTTTGACTTTCATTTGATTCAATTAGCTTTGCTTGAATGTGGTTAACTTTCAATTGAGTCAATTTGCTTTGTTGAATGCATTTGACTTTCATTTGATTCAAAAAGTTTTGTTTGACTGTCATATGATTCAATTAGCCTCGTTGAATGCATTTGACAATCATTTGATTCAAAAAGCTTTGTTTGAATTCTTTGGACTTTTAGTTGATTCAATAAGCTTTTATGAGAGCATTTGACTTTCATATGATTTAATTAGCTTTGTTTGAATGTTTTTGACTTTAATTTGATGCAATTATCTTTGTCTGAATGTGTTTGACTTTTGTTTGATTTAATTATCTTTTTTGAATGCATTTGACTTTCATTTGATTCAGATAGCATTGTTTGAATGTGTTTGACTTTCATTTGATTCAAATAGCTTTGTTTGAATGTGTTTGCCTTCCATTGGATTTAATTAGCTTTGTTTGAATGTGGTTGACTTTTAATTGATACAATTTGATCTGTTGAATGCATTGGACTTTCATTTGATTCAAAAAGATTTGTTTGAATGTGTTTGACTTTCATATGATTCAATTAGTATCGTTGAATGCATTTGACAATCATTTGATTCCAAAAGCTATGTTTGAATTTGTTTGACTTTCACTTGATTCAATTAGCTTTTTTGAACTCATTTGACTTTCTTTGGATTCAAAAAGCTTTGTTTGAATGTGTTTGAATTTCACTTGATTTAAATTAGCTTTGTTTGAATGTGGTTAACTTTCATTTGATTCAATTAGCTTTGTTTGAATGTGGTTGACTTTCATTTGATTCAATTAGGTTTGTTAGAATGCCATTGACTTTCGTTAGATTCAATTAGGTTTGTTAGAATGCCATTGACTTTCATTTGATTCAATTAGCTTTGTTGAATGCCTACGACTTTCATTTGATTCAAAAAGCTTTGTTTGAATGTGTTTGACTTTCATTTGATTCAATTAGCATCGTTGAACGCATTTGACAGTCATTTGATTAAAAAAACTTTGTTTGAATTACCTACACTTTCACTTGATTCAATTAGCTTTTTTGAATGCATTTAACTTTCATTTGAATTAAAAAGCTTTGTTTAAATGTAATTAACTTTCACTTGATTTAATTACTTTTTTTTAATTGCATTTGACTTTCAGTTGATTCAAACAGATTTGTTTGAATGTGCTTGACTTTCATATGATTCAATTAGCATCGTTGAATGGATTTGACAATCATTTGATTCAAAATGCTTTGTTTGACTTTCACTTGATTCAAATCGCTATTTTGAATGCATTTGAATTTCATTTGATTGAAAAAGCTTTGTTTGAATGTGTTTGATTCTCATTTGATTAAATTAGCTTTGTTTGAATGTGATTGACTTTCATTTGAATCAATTAGCATTGTTTAATGCATTTGACTTTCATTTAATTCAAAAAGCTTTGTTTGAATGTGTTTGACTTTAATCTGATTCAAATAGCTTTGTTTGAATGTTTTTGACTTTCACTTGATTTAAATACCTTTTTTGAATGCGTTTGACTTTCATTTGATTCAAATAGCATTTCTTGAATGTGTTTGACTTTCATTTGGTTCAAATAGCTTTGTTTAAATGTGTTTGACTTTCATTTGATTCAATTAGCTTTGCTTGAATGTGGTTAACTTTCAATTGAGTCAATTTGCTTTGTTGAATGCATTTGACTTTCATTTGATTCAAAAAGTTTTGTTTGACTGTCATATGATTCAATTAGCCTCGTTGAATGCATTTGACAATCATTTGATTCAAAAAGCTTTGTTTGAATTCTTTGGACTTTTACTTGATTCCATTAGCTTTTTTGAAAGCATTTGACTTTCATATGATTTAATTAGCTTTGTTTGAATGTTTTTGACTTTAATTTGATGCAATTAGCTTTGTCTGAATGTGTTTGACTTTTGTTTGATTTAATTATCGTTTTTGAATGCATTTGACTTTCATTTGATTCAGATAGCATTGTTTGAATGTGTTTGACTTTCATTTGATTCAAATAGCTTTGTTTGAATGTGTTTGCCTTCGATTGGATTTAATTAGCTTTGTTTGAATGTGTTTGACTTTGAAGTGATTCAATTTGATTTGTTGAATGCATTTGACTTTCATTTGATTCAAAAAGATTTGTTGGAATGTGTTTGACTTTCATATGATTCAATTAGTATCGTTGAATGCATTTGACAATCATTTGATTCAAAAAGCTATGTTTGAATTTGTTTGACTTTCACTTGATTCAATTAGCTTTTTTGAACTCATATGACTTTCTTTGGATTCAAAAAGCTTTGTTTGAATGTGTTTGAATTTCACTTGATTTAAATTAGCTTTGTTTGAATGTGGTTAACTTTCATTTGATTCAATTATCTTTGTTTGAATGTGGTTGACTTTCATTTGATTCAATTAGGTTTGTTAGAATGCCATTGACTTTCGTTAGATTCAATTAGGTTTGTTAGAATGCCATTGACTTTCATTTGATTCAATTAGCTTTGTTGAATGCATATGACTTTCATTTGATTCAAAAAGCTTTGTTTGAATGTGTTTAACTTTCATTTGATTCAATTAGCATCGTTGAACGCATTTGACAGTCATTTGATTCAAAAAACTTTGTTTGAATTACCTAGACTTTCACTTGATTCAATTAGCTTTTTTGAATGCATTTAACTTTCATTTGATTTAAAAAGCTTTGTTTAAATGTAATTAACTTTCACTTGATTTAATTACTTTTTTTTAATTGCATTTGACTTTCAGTTGATTCAAAAAGATTTGTTTGAATTTGCTTGACTTTCATATGATTCAATTAGCATCGTTGAATGGATTTGACAATCATTTGATTCAAAATGCTTTGTTTGACTTTCACTTGATTCAAATCGCTATTTTGAATGCATTTGAATTTCATTTGATTGAAAAAGCTTTGTTTGAATGTGTTTGATTTTCATTTGATTAAATTAGCTTTGTTTGAATGTGATTGACTTTCATTTGAATCAATTAGCTTTGTTTAATGCATTTGACTTTCATTTAATTCAAAAAGCTTTGTTTGAATGTGTTTGACTTTAATTTGATTCAAATAGCTTTGTTTGAATGTTTTTGACTTTCACTTGATTTAAATACCTTTTTTGAATGCGTTTGACTTTCATTTGATTTAAATAGCATTTCTTGAATGTGTTTGACTTTCATTTGGTTCAAATAGCTTTATTTAAATGTGTTTCACTTTCATTTGATTCAATTAGCTTTGCTTGAATGTGGTTAACTTTCAATTGAGTCAATTTGCTTTGTTGAATGCATTTGACTTTCATTTGATTTAAAAAGTTTTGTTTGACTGTCATATGATTCAATTAGCCTCGTTGAATGCATTTGACAATCATTTGATTCAAAAAACTTTGTTTGAATTCTTTGGACTTTTAGTTGATTCAATTAGCTTTTTTGAAAGCATTTGACTTTCAAATGATTTAATTAGCTTTGTTTGAATGTTTTTGACTTTCATTTGATGCAATTAGCTTTGTCTGAATGTGTTTGACTTTCATTTGATTTAATTATCTTTTTTGAATGCATTTGAATTTCATTTGATTCAGATAGCATTGTTTGAATGTGTTTGACTTTCATTTGATTCAAATAGCTTTGTTTGAATGTGTTTGCCTTCCATTTGAACTCATTTGACTTTCTTTGGATTCAAAAAGCTTTGTTTGAATGTGTTTGAATTTCACTTGATTTAAATTAGCTTTGTTTGAAGGTGGTTAACTTTCATTTGATTCAATTATCTTTGTTTGAATGTGGTTGACTTTCATTTGATTCAATTAGGTTTGCTAGAATGCCATTGACTTTCGTTAGATTCAATTAGGTTTGTTAGAATGCAATTGACTTTCATTTGATTCAATTAGATTTGTTGAATGCATATGACTTTCATTTGATTCAAAAAGCTTTGTTTGAATGTGTTTGACTTTCATTTGATTCAATTAGCATCGTTGAACGAATTTGACAGTCATTTGATTCAAAAAACTTTGTTTGAATTACCTAGACTTTCACTTGATTCAATTAGCTTTTTTGAATGCATTTAACTTTCATTTGATTTAAAAATCTTTGTTTAAATGTAATTGACTTTCACTTGATTTAATTACTTTTTTTTAATTGCATTTGACTTTCAGTTGATTCAAAAAGATTTGTTTGAATGTGCTTGACTTTCATATGATTCAATTAGCATCGTTGAATGGATTTGACAATCATTTGATTCAAAAAGCTTTGTTTGACTTTCACTTGATTCAAATCGCTATTTTGAATGCATTTGAATTTCATTTGATTGAAAAAGCTTTGTTTGAATTCTTTGGACTTTTAGTTGATTCAATTAGCTTTTTTGAAAGCATTTGACTTTCATATGATTTAATTAGCTTTGTTTGAATGTTTTTGACTTTCATTTGATGCAATTAGCTTTGTCTGAATGTGTTTGACTTTCGTTTGATTTATTTATCTTTTTTCAATGCATTTGACTTTCATTTGATTCAGATAGCATTGTTTGAATGTGTTTGACTTTCATTTGATTCAAATAGCTTTGTTTGAATGTGTTTTCCTTCCATTGGATTTAATTAGCTTTGTTTGAATGTGGTTGACTTTTAAGTGATTCAATTTGATTTGTTGAATGCATTTGACTTTCATTTGATTCAAAAAGATTTGTTTGAATGTGTTTGACTTTCATATGATTCAATTAGTATTGTTGAATGCATTTGACAATCATTTGATTCAAAAAACTTTGTTTGAATTACCTAGACTTTCACTTGATTCAATTAGCTTTTTTGAATGCATTTAACTTTCATTTGAATTAAAAAGCTTTGTTTGAATGTAATTAACTTTCACTTGATTTAATTACTTTTTTTTAACTGCATTTGACTTTCAGTTGATTCAAAAAGATTTGTTTGAATGTGCTTGACTTTCATATGATTCAATTAGCATCGTTGAATGGATTTGACAATCATTTGATTCAAAATGCTTTGTTTGACTTTCACTTGATTCAAATCGCTATTTTGAATGCATTTGAATTTCATTTGATTGAAATAGCTTTGTTTGAATGTGTTTGATTCTCATTTGATTAAATTAGCTTTGTTTGAATGTGATTGACTTTCATTTGAATCAATTAGCATTGTTTAATGCATTTGACTTTCATTTGATTCAAAAAGATTTGTTTGAATGTGTTTGACTTTCATATGATTCAATTAGTATCGTTGAATGCATTTGACAATCATTTGATTCAAAAAGCTATGTTTGAATTTGTTTGACTTTCACTTGATTCAATTAGCTTTTTTGAACTCATTTGACTTTCTTTGGATTCAAAAAGCTTTGTTTGAATGTGTTTGAATTTCACTTGATTTAAATTAGCTTTGTTTGAAGGTGGTTAACTTTCATTTGATTCAATTATCTTTGTTTGAATGTGGTTGACTTTCATTTGATTCAATTAGGTTTGTTAGAATGCCATTGACTTTCGTTAGATTCAATTAGGTTTGTTAGAATGCCATTGACTTTCATTTGATTCAATTAGATTTGTTGAATGCATATGACTTTCATTTGATTCAAAAAGCTTTGTTTGAATGTGTTTGACTTTCATTTGATTCAATTAGCATCGTTGAACGCATTTGACAGTCATTTGATTCAAAAAACTTTGTTTGAATTACCTAGACTTTCACTTGATTCAATTAGCTTTTTTGAATGCATTTAACTTTCATTTGATTTAAAAAGCTTTGTTTAAATGTAATTGACTTTCACTTGATTTAATTACTTTTTTTTAATTGCATTTGACTTTCAGTTGATTCAAAAAGATTTGTTTGAATGTGCTTGACTTTCATATGATTCAATTAGCATCGTTGAATGGATTTGACAATCATTTGATTCAAAAAGCTTTGTTTGACTTTCACTTGATTCAAATCGCTATTTTGAATGCATTTGAATTTCATTTGATTGAAAAAGCTTTGTTTGAATGTGTTTGATTTTCATTTGATTAAATTAGCTTTGTTTGAATGTGATTGACTTTCATTTGAATCAATTAGCTTTGTTTAATGCATTTGACTTTCATTTAATTCAAAAAGCTTTTTTTGAATGTGTTTGACTTTAATTTGATTCAAATAGCTTTGTTTGAATGTTTTTTACTTTCACTTGATTTAAATACCTTTTTTGAATGCGTTTGACTTTCATTTGATTCAAATAGCATTTCTTGAATGTGTTTGACTTTCATTTGGTTCAAATAGCTTTGTTTAAATGTGTTTGACTTTCATTTGATTCATTTAGCTTTGCTTGAATGTGGTTAACTTTCAATAGAGTCAATTTGCTTTGTTGAATGCATTTGACTTTCATTTGATTCAAAAAGTTTTGTTTGACTATCATATGATTCAATTAGCCTCGTTGAATACATTTGACAATCATTTGATTCAAAAAGCTTTGTTTGAATTCTTTGGACTTTTAGTTGATTCAATTAGCTTTTTTGAAAGCATTTGACTTTCATATGATTTAATTAGCTTTGTTTGAATGTTTTTGACTTTCATTTGATGCAATTAGCTTTGTCTGAATGTGTTTGACTTTCGTTTGATTTAATTATCTTTTTTCAATGCATTTGACTTTCATTTGATTCAGATAGCATTGTTTGAATGTGTTTGACTTTCATTTGATTCAAATAGCTTTGTTTGAATGTGTTTTCCTTCCATTGGATTTAATTAGCTTTGTTTGAATGTGGTTGACTTTTAAGTGATTCAATTTGATTTGTTGAATGCATTTGACTTTCATTTGATTCAAAAAGATTTGTTTGAATGTGTTTGACTTTCATATGATTCAATTAGTATTGTTGAATGCATTTGACAATCATTTGATTCAAAAAACTTTGTTTGAATTACCTAGACTTTCACTTGATTCAATTAGCTTTTTTGAATGCATTTAACTTTCATTTGAATTAAAAAGCTTTGTTTGAATGTAAATAACTTTCACTTGATTTAATTACTTTTTTTTAACTGCATTTGACTTTCAGTTGATTCAAAAAGATTTGTTTGAATGTGCTTGACTTTCATATGATTCAATTAGCATCGTTGAATGGATTTGACAATCATTTGATTCAAAATGCTTTGTTTGACTTTCACTTGATTCAAATCGCTATTTTGAATGCATTTGAATTTCATTTGATTGAAATAGCTTTGTTTGAATGTGTTTGATTCTCATTTGATTAAATTAGCTTTGTTTGAATGTGATTGACTTTCATTTGAATCAATTAGCATTGTTTAATGCATTTGACTTTCATTTGATTCAAAAAGATTTGTTTGAATGTGTTTGACTTTCATATGATTCAATTAGTATCGTTGAATGCATTTGACAATCATTTGATTCTAAAAGCTATGTTTGAATTTGTTTGACTTTCACTTGATTCAATTAGCTTTTTTGAACTCATTTGACTTTCTTTGCATTCAAAAAGCTTTGTTTGAATGTGTTTGAATTTCACTTGATTTAAATTAGCTTTGTTTGAATGTGGTTAACTTTCATTTGATTCAATTATCTTTGTTTGAATGTGGTTGACTTTCATTTGATTCGATTAGGTTTGTTTGAATGTGATAGGCTTATCGCGTACCTAACAAAAATAACCTAACTATTCCTTCTAACTGTGTAGTAGGGCAAGTAAGGATCGAATCCCAAGAGACTATGGTTCATTCAATTAATCAGACTCAATTAATCACTAAGCACGTCACCAATCAATAATGGATGATAATAATCAACTAATATATTAAATAACACAATTAACTAGAGGAAATATTAATCAATAAACTAAAGCATCCAAGATCAAGCATTACCACGATTATGATTGATAAACTAATAAATCTACCCCCAATATATAAATCAATTGACAAGAAGAAAAGCAATCCCTAATAATAATACCAAAGGTCTCTTCCAAGTTATCAATGGCTTCCCAAATTAACTATCAAGCCTACTTCCGTGGAATCAAGCGAATAAGGGACATTAAACACCATGCCTAGATTCCTAATTATTCAATCATCTACTTCCGTGATGATCTTCAAACCCTTAATTGGAATAACCTAATCCCGTTAATACCCAACTTCCGTTGCAATAAGAACAAAGGGATGATAACAATACTAATTATTCCTAATCTAGTATTGGCATAAACACAATCAATTAAGCATGTCAATTGGGATTATTATTGGGGAATTTAAAGATCTACTTTATACATCAATCATAATCGGGCTTAGCAAGATCCCGGATTAAGGAAACTACTCACACATCATAATAAAATCAAAATCAAGTTCAAAAACAAGAAACAGTAAAGAAAACATATTTAGAGAACAGTGAATATCAGAAAAGAGTGAAGTAAGATAAATACCAATTACTCCAATTGAAAGAACTCAAATTGTTGATGAACAATTGATTAATCTGGGATTAAAAGATTGAAATTGCTTAAAGGAAATAAAACTAGGGTTCTTGAGAGTTTTCTAGGGCTTAAGGAGAAAAACTAATGAAAAACTCTTCCTAAAAGTTAATTACAAAAGGGTATTTATACCCTCAAAAGATAGAAATTCGGAAATAGCTGAAATCGCGCAATCTTGAACATCGCCCGGTCAGACCGGGCAGATCTCGCCCGATCGGGCGGAGGAAGGCTGCGTAAAATACGACAGTTTTCCTTCTTTGCCCGGTCAGACCGGGCGAACCTCGCCCGGTCGGGCGCGCGTAACACGTTTCCAGAATTGCATCTTCATAACTTGACTTCTTCATCGCCCGGTCTGACCGGGCGAAGCCTGCCCGATCGGGCGCGCGTTGCACCGTTCAGAATTGGGCTTCTTCCTGTGAACTCTTCATTGCCCGGTCTGCCCGGGCAAGCCATGCCCGGTCGGGCACTCCACATAAATTGCAGTTCTTGGCTATCAACTCTTCCGAATCTACTAAAAACACGTCCAATTGCCTAGAAACGCTTCATATTCCTGAAAAGCTTACTAAAACAATCGAATACACTAAAGAAGAGATTGTTAGCAAGAAATGGCTCCGTAGAGCTCAAAACCATATAAAATTACTAAGTAAAACCGGGGAAAACCATTGTATAAAACACGTATATCAAATTCCCCCAAGCTAAACCTTTGCTTGTCCCTAAGCAAAGCAATGAATAAATAAATCAATACTTCACCCCAAAAGCAATTCAAATCAATAAATACGATTAAAGGTAAACTCGACAGTTATGCATCAAAGTCAACCAATCAAATCCATCTGACTACTCATCCTGTCTGACAATAGTCAAATAGAGCAAACCACAAGAGCATATAGAATTCAAGACTAGTGTTCACACACTCAACTCTCATTTATGTGGCGAGTAAAAGATATACTCGATCGCTCTCCATCCAACTCCTTTAAATGTGAACAATGCCCTCCCAAACTCACGCACTCGTGTGTTTAAAGAAAACAAGCACTCAACCTAGCAGTCGACTCGAAATATATCAAATCATTCTTTGCATTGGAAAACAACTAATTTCACATTCACACAACTCTATGCACAAAGGTCAGAAGGTCTTCAAAGCTTGTAATGTAAGGCTAGGATAAAAGGTAGGAAATATTTGGGAAAATGTAAGAGTAAAGCTATGCTTAAGGGAGCCAAAATCCTAATAAATAAAACCAAGGTCAAAATGAATTAATGACCAAATCATCTCCAACACAACTCAACTCTACCAAAAATTCACCAAACATCCAATTATATTAAAAATTTCCAACACTTAAAATTTCACTCATATATACAAAATATAAAATTATAGAACTTGAGTGAACAAACAAACTTTGAACTCTCCTTTTTTTTCTTGAGCAGCCTTCAATTAGAACACTTGAACATTGAAACAATTTTTTTCTTTTGCTCTTTCTTTTCCCTTTTTTTCATCTCACATTGGAATTTTTTCTTTGCACAATAAATTTTCAATTTTTTCAATCCACAACAATAAGAACAAATAAAAACTTCTCAAATCCACCCAAAATTGTGCAGATTACATGCACACTACAACTCCCTCACCTCACTCACTATTAGCTCCCCCAAGCCAAGCTTGGGACTAGTAACCAATGGGGCTTAAATAGGCTTGTAATGTGGCAAAATAAACAATAAAAGGGCACAAGCAACAACATGGGTAGCAAGAAGGGAACAAATGTATCTAATATCGTCTGAAAACCACCTAGAGGAACAAATGCCTTCGTCCTCCTCAATGTGCATATTAATGAGTCATGCAAACATTACTCAAAGTTATAAACCAATACTCAACTTCATTGACATACCAGGAACTAACACACATTCCTAACCAAATCAACTAGTCAAGCACTATATTCACAAGTAGTTGGGCAAAATTGACTCATGTTAAGACATCCAAGTAATCAAACATCAAATCATGGCTAACCTATCCACAATACTCGTCATCATATACCAAGAATTAAAACAATTTTCATGAATGGGGCACAGGGAAGCATGATTTATTATTCATTGGATCGTATTTTTTGTATGTTTTTTTTTTTTTTTTTAAGATAAAAACAACTAAAATAACTACACTAAAATAAAACAAGAAAGATAAGAGAGATAAGGAGAGAGAATACCACATGTACGAAGCAACTCCCCCAAGCTAAATGCGGCAATGGCCTCATTGCAGCTTAAGGAGAGCATAGGAATCTCGACGGCTCCTCAAAAGGAAGCGGAGAAGAAAAGAAGACGCTGAAATCCCTAATATAAGCCCGCAGGATTCCGTCGCGCCCGATCGGGCGCTCTTTGCCCGGTCTGATCGGGCGGAGAAAAGCTTAACTTCATATTCTCTTTTTGGCTCTTTGTTTCTCGCGCCCGATCGGGCGGAATTTGCCCGGTCTGCCCGGGCGAAGAGCAAAAACGCGGTAACTCGATCTTTGACTGCTCTCTTGACATCCCACTTCGTGCTTAGCTTGATACTCTCTGTAAAACAGCATAACACAGACATAAACTGAAAGATAAAGTATAAAATACTAAGGAAAAAAAAAAAAAAAAAAAAAAAAAAAAAAAAAAAAAGAATCGGGTTGCCTCCCGCAAGCGCTTGTTTAGAAGGTCATTAGCTTGACCGTATTCATCCTCATTGAGTTTGTGGTGAGGAAGAGAATGTGATATCTGACTTTTCTTCAATAGGATCTCCCGCTCGATAGTGCTTCACCCCTTGTCCATTGACTTTGAAGGTGCCCCCGGTGTTGTTCCATAATTCAATGGTGCCATAAGGATATGCTTTGTAGACCGTGAAAGGGCCCGACCATCTTGACCTGAGTTTCCCTGGAAATAGTTTCAACCTTGAATTGAATAGAAGGACTTGCTCTCCTTCTTTCACAGAATTTGGAGGGGGAAGTTTCTCTATTACCTCTACTTTGGCTTTGTCCACCTCAATCCCTTTGTTTGAAACTACATGGCCTAAAACGATTCCCTGTTGTACCATAAAATGGCACTTCTCCCAGTTCAATATCAGATTGACATCCTGGCATCTATGGAGCACCTTTGTTAGATTATCAAGGCAAATATCGAAAGATGAACCATAAACAGAAAAATCATCCATAAAAACTTCCATAGAATTTTCTATGAGACCTGAGAAAATAGCCATCATACACCGTTGGAACGTGGCTGGGGCATTACACAGTCCGAATGGCATTCTGCGATATGCGAAGGTGCCATATGGACATGTGAATGTAGTCTTTTCCTGATCACAAGGGCGGATGGGGATTTGAAAAAAACCGGAATATCCATCCAAGTAACAGAAAAAGGAATGGTTAGCCAATCGTTCGAGCATTTGATCAATGAAAGGCAAGGGGAAATGATCTTTACGGGTGGCTTTATTTAATTTTCTGTAATCAATGCACATCCGCCACCCTGTAACAGTTCTTGTGGCAACAGGCTCGCCTTTGTCATTCTTGACAACTGTCATACCTCCTTTCTTTGGTACTACTTGTACAGGACTAACCCACTTACTATCTGAGATAGGGTAGATTATTCCTGCAGCAAGCAATTTGAGAACCTCTTTCTTGACTACCTCCATCATAGTTGGATTTAGCCTTCTTTGAGGTTCTCTAGAGGAGGCATGATCATCCTCAAGAATGATCTTATGCATACAAAAAGAGGGATTAATACCCTTGATATCATCAATGGTATACCCAATAACATTTCTATATTTTCTTAAAACAGCGAGAAGTTTCTCTAATTCAATGTTATTAAGCTCAGCATTAACAATAACAGGGTATGTATTTTTAGGACCAAGATATGCATATTTAAGATTAGATGGAAGGGGTTTCAACTCTACCTCGGGAGGCGTCGAACTCTCCCCAACACTCGATGTACTAAGGACTTCCTTGACTGGAGCGATGATTGGATTAGCTTTTGCGTCTTCTAGTAGCCTCGTGTACTCCCTTACTTCCCAATCTTCATCATGGATACTCCCTATCAACACCGTTTCAAGAGCATCTTCCTTTTTGATCAGGGGAAGTTGTTCTTGTTGTAGATCATCGAGGACATCCACTTGACAAATAGTCTCACCCATAGACGGATTTCCCATAGCATTCAGTAATGAATACTCCATTTTCTCATCCCCTACTTCAAATGTTATTTTCCCATTCTTCATGTCAATAATTGCACCTGCAGTAGCTAAGAATGGTCTACCAAGAATAATAGGGACATGGGCATCTTCTTCCATTTCCATAACAACAAAATCACATGGAATAAAGAATTTACCAACTCGCAATGGAACATCTTCAAGTATACCGAGGGGAAATTTAACTGACCTGTCTGCAAGTTGCAGAGATATCCTTGTAGGCTTTAGCTCACCCATTTGAAGCTTTTCGCAGATGGAGAGCGGCATAAGGCTTACACTTGCACCAAGATCGCATAGCGCTCTATTGATCTCTATATCTCCGAGCTTCACTGGGATTGAATAGCTGCCTGGATCACCTAGTTTCTTAGGAAGAGTGTTTTGCAGAATGGCACTACATTCTGCAGTTAGAGAAAAAGTAGCATTCTCTGCAAGCTTCTTCTTGTTAGATAGCATGTCTTTCAAAAACTTTGCATAAGAAGGCATTTCAGAAATTGCATCCAAGAACGGTATATTAATGTGAAGTTTCTTAAGGATGTCTAGAAATTTACCGTACTTTTTCTCTAACTTAGCCTGGGCTAACCTCTGTGGGAAAGGGACTCTTGGCATGTATGGGGCGAGAGGTGGGATCGGTTCCCGTGGCTTTTCTTGAACATCATTCCTTGGAATTAGGCTGTCTGGATCTCCCGCCCGGTCGGGCAGTGATTGCCCGGTCTGACCGGGCGAAGAAGAGCTGCTTATGTTCTTCTGTTTGTCTGGAATTTCTTCTTGCGCCCGATCGGGCGGACCTTGCCCGGTCTGACCGGGCGAAGAAGAAATTCGCACAGTCCCCTGTTTTTCGTCGACTGCTTCTCGCGCCCGATCGGGCGGACATTGCCCGGTCTGACCGGGCGAAGAAGAATTTTGCAAAATCCCCTGTTTTTCACTCATTCCCTCAATATCTATCGTTGATGGTTCCCTTACGGGAAGGTCTTCCAACTGTTTTCCACTCCTTAAAATTACAGCATTCATGTGCCCCTTTTGTGGTTGCTCTGTTTGGCCAGGAAACGTACCTGGTGTTTTTGAAGATTGGCCGACTTGATGAGCAAGTTGGCTTATTTGATTTTCCATGAGCTTATTCTGGGCTTGTAACTGTTGGATGGAATTATTTGTGGTGTTGATGAAGTTCTCCATCATTAGTTCGAGATTGGATTTTTGAGGGAGTGGTTGCATAGGTTGCATGGGTTGTTGTACTAGGGGTGGTCTTGGTTGAAAACCAGGTGGATTATAATTGTTGTTTCGAGGTGGGGGCGGAGGTGGATTTTGCTGGGCCTGGGTGTTTTTGTATGAGAAATTTGGGTGATTCTTCCAACCTTCATTATAAGTATTAGAATGGGGATCGTATGGTCTTTTAGGGTTGGAATTGTAGAAGGCATTGGCTTCCTCAATTGATACCTCATTCGAATTTCGTGGGCAATTAGGTGCGATGTGACCTTGAGTATTACACATTTGACAAGTTTCTAGCACATTATTAGAAGATCCAGTTTGTAATCTATCGAACTTGCTTGAAAGTGCCTGCACAGAACTAGTTAAAAGAGTTAGAGCATCAACATCTAATTTACCTCCTTTCTTGACACTATTTCGGCCGCCTGGGTGATAGTTGTCATTGGCTGACATCTTCTCAACCAGCTCCTTTGCTTCGGTTGGATTTTTAGTTAAAAGGGAGCCTCCAGATGCGGCGTCGATATAGATCCGGAATTCATGGGTTAGACCGTTATAAAAGGTTTGGATTAACATCCATTCAGGTATGCCATGATGAGGGCACTGTCTCTGTAATCTCTTGAATCTCCTCCATGCGTCATATAAGGATTCTTCATCTGATTGCCTGAAAGTGGATAGCTCGTTCCTTAATCTTGCAGTCTTTTCTTGTCCCAAGAACTTGACCAGAAAAGCTTTTACTAGTTTATCCCATGTATCAAAGGAACCAGAACCCTCATCTCTTAACCATTCCTTCGCCCTATCCCGTAATGAGAATGGAAAAAGGCGAAGTCTAAGAGCATCATCTGTAACACCATTCAGCTTCATAGTGTCACACTTTTCCAAGAAACCATCTATATGATTCACTGGGCAATCAAGAGGTGTGCCAGCAAATGAATCATTGGATATGAATTGAATAAACTGCGGTTTCAATTCAAAATTCTGAGCGGTGATAGGTGGTCTAACAATGCTAGAAAGGAGTCCGGTTGTTGTGTCAGGGATACCGTACTCCAAAAGAGACTTTGTTGCTTGGTCTTCCATATTTCTGTTACCTGCTCTTCTTCTACTTCTTCGTCTTCTTGCAGTCGCTTCAATTTCTGAATCGAGAGGCACTAAGTCGTCTGACCCTGAGCGACGTGTTTGCATACAACAAAGAACTAGGCAAAGAACATCAAAAACACAGGAGGCAATAGCCGAAGCAACAAACAACGCTTAGTAAAAACGAATCACGGAAAATCAATATGAAACCGTTAGTCCCCGGCAACGGCGCCAAAATTTGATAGGCTTATCGCGTACCTAACAAAAATAACCTAACTATTCCTTCTAACTGTGTAGTAGGGCAAGTAAGGATCGAATCCCAAGAGACTATGGTTCATTCAATTAATCAGACTCAATTAATCACTAAGCACGTCACCAATCAATAATGGATGATAATAATCAACTAATATATTAAATAACACAATTAACTAGAGGAAATATTAATCAATAAACTAAAGCATCCAAGATCAAGCATTACCACGATTATGATTGATAAACTAATAAATCTACCCCCAATATATAAATCAATTGACAAGAAGAAAAGCAATCCCTAATAATAATACCAAAGGTCTCTTCCAAGTTATCAATGGCTTCCCAAATTAACTATCAAGCCTACTTCCGTGGAATCAAGCGAATAAGGGACATTAAACACCATGCCTAGATTCCTAATTATTCAATCATCTACTTCCGTGATGATCTTCAAACCCTTAATTGGAATAACCTAATCCCGTTAATACCCAACTTCCGTTGCAATAAGAACAAAGGGATGATAACAATACTAATTATTCCTAATCTAGTATTGGCATAAACACAATCAATTAAGCATGTCAATTGGGATTATTATTGGGGAATTTAAAGATCTACTTTATACATCAATCATAATCGGGCTTAGCAAGATCCCGGATTAAGGAAACTACTCACACATCATAATAAAATCAAAATCAAGTTCAAAAACAAGAAACAGTAAAGAAAACATATTTAGAGAACAGTGAATATCAGAAAAGAGTGAAGTAAGATAAATACCAATTACTCCAATTGAAAGAACTCAAATTGTTGATGAACAATTGATTAATCTGGGATTAAAAGATTGAAATTGCTTAAAGGAAATAAAACTAGGGTTCTTGAGAGTTTTCTAGGGCTTAAGGAGAAAAACTAATGAAAAACTCTTCCTAAAAGTTAATTACAAAAGGGTATTTATACCCTCAAAAGATAGAAATTCGGAAATAGCTGAAATCGCGCAATCTTGAACATCGCCCGGTCAGACCGGGCAGATCTCGCCCGATCGGGCGGAGGAAGGCTGCGTAAAATACGACAGTTTTCCTTCTTTGCCCGGTCAGACCGGGCGAACCTCGCCCGGTCGGGCGCGCGTAACACGTTTCCAGAATTGCATCTTCATAACTTGACTTCTTCATCGCCCGGTCTGACCGGGCGAAGCCTGCCCGATCGGGCGCGCGTTGCACCGTTCAGAATTGGGCTTCTTCCTGTGAACTCTTCATTGCCCGGTCTGCCCGGGCAAGCCATGCCCGGTCGGGCACTCCACATAAATTGCAGTTCTTGGCTATCAACTCTTCCGAATCTACTAAAAACACGTCCAATTGCCTAGAAACGCTTCATATTCCTGAAAAGCTTACTAAAACAATCGAATACACTAAAGAAGAGATTGTTAGCAAGAAATGGCTCCGTAGAGCTCAAAACCATATAAAATTACTAAGTAAAACCGGGGAAAACCATTGTATAAAACACGTATATCAGAATGCCATTGACTTTCGTTTGATTCAATTAGGTTTGTTAGAATGCCATTGACTTTCATTTGATTCAATTAGCTTTGTTGAATGCATATGACTTTCATTTGATTCAAAAAGCTTTGTTTGAATGTGTTTGACTTTCATTTGATTCAATTAGCATCGTTGAACGCATTTGACAGTCATTTGATTCAAAATGTTTTGTTTGAATTACCTAGACTTTCACTTGATTCAATTAGCTTTTTTGAATCCATTTAACTTTCATTTAATTAAAAAACTTTGTTTAAATGTAATTGACTTTCACTTGATTTAATTACTTTTATTTAATTGCATTGGACTTTCAGTTGATTCAAAAAGATTTGTTTGAATGTGCTTGACTTTCATATGATTCAATTAGCATCGTTGACTGGATTTGACAATCTTTTGATTCAAAAAGCTTTGTTTGACTTTCACTTGATTCAAATCGCTATTTGAATGCATTTGAATTTCATTTGATTGAAAAATCTTTGTTTGAATGTGTTTGATTTTCATTTGATTAAATTAACTTTGTTTGAATGTGATTGACTTTCATTTGAATCAATTAGCTTTGTTTAATGCATTTGACTTTCATTTAATTCAAAAAGCTTTGTTTGAATTTGTTTGACTTTAATTTGATTCAAATAGCTTTGTTTGAATGTTTTTGACTTTCACTTGATTTAAATACCTTTTTTGAATGCATTTGACTTTCATTGATTCAAATAGCATTTCTTGAATGTTTTTGACTTTCATTTGGTTCAAATAGCTTTGTTTAAATGTGTTTGACTTTCATTTGATTCAATTAGCTTTGCTTGAATGTGGTTAACTTTCAATTGAGTCAATTTGCTTTGTTGAATGCATTTGACTTTCATTTGATTCAAAAAGTTTTGTTTGACTGTCATATGATTCAATTAGCCTCGTTGAATGCATTTGACAATCATTTGATTCAAAAAGCTTTGTTTGAATTTGGACTTTTAGTTGGTTCAATTAGCTTTTTTGAAAGCATTTGACTTTCATATGATTTAATTAGCTTTGTTTGAATGTTTTTGACTTTAATTTGATGAAAATAGCTTTTTCTGAATGTGTTTGACTTTCGTTTGATTTAATTATCTTTTTTGAATGCATTTGACTTTCATTTGATTCAGATAGCATTGTTTGAATGTGTTTGACTTTCATTTGATTCAAATAGCTTTGTTTGAATGTGTTTGCCTTCCATTGGATTTAATTAGCTTTGTTTGAATGTTGTTGACTTTTAAGTGATTCAATTTGATTTGTTGAATGCATTTGACTTTCATTTGATTCAAAAAGATTTGTTTGAATGTGTTTGACTTTCATATGATTCAATTAGTATCGTTGAATGCATTTGACAATCATTTGATTCCAAAAGCTATGTTTGAATTTGTTTGACTTTCACTTGATTCAATTAGCTTTTTTGAACTCATTTGACTTTCTTTGGATTCAAATAGCTTTGTTTGAATGTGTTTGAATTTCACTTGATTTAAATTAGATTTGTTTGAATGTGGTTAACTTTCATTTGATTCAATTAGCTTTGTTTGAATGTGGTTGACTTTCATTTGATTCAATTAGGTTTGTTAGAATGCCATTGACTTTCGTTTGATTCAATTAGGTTTGTTAGAATGCCATTGACTTTCATTTGATTCAATTAGCTTTGTTAGAATGCCATTGAGTTTCATTTGGTTCAATTAGCTTTGTTGAATGCATATGACTTTCATTTGATTCAAAAAGCTTTGTTTGAATGTGTTTGACTTCCATTTGATTCAATTAGCATCATTGAACGCATTTGACAGTCATTTTATTCAAAAAGCTTTGTTTGAATTACTTAGACTTTCCTTTGATTCAATTAGCTTTGTGGGAATGCATTGACAATCACTTAATTAAAAAAGCTTTGTTTGAATGTGTTTGACTTTCACTAGATTAAATTAGCTTTTTTGAATGCATTTAACTTTTATTTAATTAAAAAAGCTTTGTCCGAATGTGTTTGACTCTCATCTGATGCAATTAGCTTTGTTTGAATGTGTTTGACTTTCATTTGATTCAATAAGCTTTGTTGAATGCATTTAACTTTCATTTGATTTAAAAAGCTTTGTTTAAATGTGTTTGACTTTCACTTGATTTAATTACTTTTTTTTAATTACATATGACTTTCAGTTGATTCAAAAAGATTTGTTTGAATGTGCTTGACTTTCATATGATTCAATTAGCATCGTTGAATGGATTTGACAATCATTTAATTCAAAAAGCTTTGTTTGACTTTCACTTGATTCAAATCGCTATTTTGAATGCATTTGAATTTCATTTGATTGAAAAAGCTTTGTTTGAATGTGTTTGATTTTTATTTGATTAAATTAGCTTTGTTTGAATGTGATTGACTTTCATTTGAATCAATTAGCTTTGTTTAATGCATTTGACTTTCATTTAATTCAAAAAGCTTTGTTTGAATGTGTTTGACTTTTATTTGATTCAAATAGCTTTGTTTGAATGATTTTGACTTTCACTTGATTTAAATACCTTTTTTGAATGCGTTTGACTTTCATTTGATTCAAATAGCATTTCTTGAATGTGTTTGACTTTCATTTGGTTCAAATAGCTTTGTTTAAATGTGTTTGACTTTCATTTGATTCAATTAGCTTTGCTTGAATGTGGTTAACTTTCAATAGAGTCAATTTGCTCTGTTGAATGCATTTGACTTTCATTTGATTCAAAAAGTTTTGTTTGACTGTCATATGATTGAATTAGCCTCGTTGAATGCATTTGACAATCATTTGATTCAAAAAGCTTTGTTTGAATTCTTTGGACTTTTAGTTGATTTAATTAGCTTTTTTTGAAAGCATTTGACTTTCATATGATTCAATTAGCTTTGTTTGAATGTTTTTGACTTTTATTTGATGCAATTAGCTTTGTCCGAATGTGTTTGACTTTCGTTTGATTTAATTATCTTTTTTCAATGCATTCGACTTTCATTTGATTCAGATAGCATTGTTTGAATGTGTTTGACTTTAATTTGATTCAAATAGCTTTGTTTGAATGTGTTTGCCTTCCATTGGATTTAATTAGCTTTGTTTGAATGTGTTTGACTTTTAAGTGATTCAATTTGATTTGTTGAATGCATTTGACTTTCATTTGATTCAAAAAGATTTGTTTGAATGTTTTTGACTTTCATATGATTCAATTAGTATCGTTAATTGCATTTGACAATCATTTGATTCTAAAAGCTATGTTTGAATTTGTTTGACTTTCACTTGATTCAATTAGCTTTTTGAACCCATTTGACTTTCTTTGGATACAAAAAGCTTTGTTTGAATGTGTTTGAATTTCACTTGATTTAAATTAGCTTTGTTTGAATGTGGTTAACTTTCATTTGATTCAATTATCTTTGTTTGAATGTGGTTGACTTTCATTTGATTCGATTAGGTTTGTTTGAATGCCATTGACTTTCGTTTGATTCAATTAGGTTTGTTAGAATGCCATTGACTTTCATTTGATTCAATTAGCTTTGTTGAATGCATATGACTTTCATTTGATTCAAAAAAGCTTTGTTTGAATGTGTTCGACTTTCATTTGATTCAATTAGCATCGTTGAACGCATTTACAGTCATTTGATTCAAAAAGTTTTGTTTTGAATTACCTAGACTTTCACTTGATTCAATTAGCTTTTTTGAATCCATTTAACTTTCATTTAATTAAAAAACTTTGTTTAAATGTAATTGACTTTCACTTGATTTAATTACTTTTATTTAATTGCATTGGACTTTCAGTTGATTCAAAAAGATTTGTTTGAATGTGCTTGACTTTCATATGATTCAATTAGCATCGTTGAATGGATTTGACAATCTTTGATTCAAAAAGCTTTGTTTGACTTTCACTTGATTTAAATCGCTATTTTGAATGCATTTGAATTTCATTTGATTGAAAAAGCTTTGTTTGAATGTGTTTGATTTTCATTTGATTAACTTAACTTTGTTTGAATGTGATTGACTTTCATTTGAATCAATTAGCTTTGTTTAATGCATTTGACTTTCATTTAATTCAAAAAGCTTTGTTTGAATTTGTTTGACTTTAATTTGATTCAAATAGCTTTGTTTGAATGTTTTTGACTTTCACTTGATTTAAATACCTTTTTTGAATGCATTTGACTTTCATTGATTCAAATAGCATTTCTTGAATTTGTTTGACTTTCATTTGGTTCAAATAGCTTTGTTTAAATGTGTTTGACTTTCATTTTAATTCAATTAGCTTTGCTTTGAATGTGGTTAACTTTCAATTGAGTCAATTTGCTTTGTTGAATGCATTTGACTTTCATTTGATTCAAAAAAGTTTTGTTTGACTGTCATATGATTCAATTAGCCTCGTTGAATGCATTTGACAATCATTTGATTCAAAAAGCTTTGTTTGAATTTGGACTTTTAGTTGGTTCAATTAGCTTTTTTGAAAGCATTTGATTTTCATATGATTTAATTAGCTTTGTTTGAATGTTTTTGACTTTAATTTGATGAAATTAGCTTTTTCTGAATGTGTTTGACTTTCGTTTGATTTAATTATCTTTTTTGAATGCATTTGACTTTCATTTGATTCAGATAGCATTGTTTGAATGTG
This sequence comes from Chenopodium quinoa, assembly GCF_001683475.1. Taxonomy (NCBI): domain Eukaryota; kingdom Viridiplantae; phylum Streptophyta; class Magnoliopsida; order Caryophyllales; family Amaranthaceae; genus Chenopodium; species Chenopodium quinoa. The sequence goes on along the minus strand of NW_018743659.1, from coordinate 2,453 downwards.
TTTGACTTTCATTTGATTCAAATAGCTTTGTTTGAATGTGTTTGCCTTTCATTGGATTTAATTAGCTTTGTTTGAATGTGGTTGACTTTTAATTGATTCATTTGATTTGTTGAATGCATTTGACTTTCATTTGATTCAAAAAGATTTGTTTGAATGTGTTTGACTTTCCATATGATTCAATTAGTATCGTTGAATGCATTTGACAATCATTTGATTCCAAAAGCTATGTTTGAATTTGTTTGACTTTCACTTGATTCAATTAGCTTTTTTGAACTCATTTGACTTTCTTTGGATTCAAATAGCTTTGTTTGAATGTGTTTGAATTTCACTTGATTTAAATTAGATTTGTTTGAATGTGGTTAACTTTCATTTGATTCAATTAGCTTTGTTTGAATGTGGTTGACTTTCATTTGATTCAATTAGGTTTGTTAGAATGCCATTGACTTTCGTTTGATTCAATTAGGTTTGTTAGAATGCCATTGATTTCATTTGATTCAATTAGCTTTGTTAGAATGCCATTGAGTTTCATTTGGTTCAATTAGCTTTGTTGAATGCATATGACTTTCATTTGATTCAAAAAGCTTTGTTTGAATGTGTTTGACTTCCATTGATTCAATTAGCATCATTGAACGCATTTGACAGTCATTTTATTCAAAAAGCTTTGTTTGAATTACTTAGACTTTCCTTTGATTCAATTAGCTTTGTGGGAATGCATTTAACTTTTATTTAATTAAAAAAGCTTTGTCCGAATGTGTTTGACTCTCATTTGATGCAATTAGCTTTGTTTGAATGTGTTTGACTTTCATTTGATTCAATAAGCTTTGTTGAATGCATTTAACTTTCATTTGATTTAAAAAAGCTTTGTTTAAATGTGTTTGACTTTCACTTGATTTAATTACTTTTTTTTAATTACATATGACTTTCAGTTGATTCAAAAAGATTTGTTTGAATGTGCTTGACTTTCATATGATTCAATTAGCATCGTTGAATGGATTTGACAATCATTTAATTCAAAAAGCTTTGTTTGACTTTCACTTGATTCAAATCGCTATTTGAATGCATTTGAATTTCATTTGATTGAAAAAGCTTTGTTTGAATGTGTTTGATTTTTATTTAATTAAATTAGCTTTGTTTGAATGTGATTGACTTTCATTTGAATCAATTAGCTTTGTTTAATGCATTTGACTTTCATTTAATTCAAAAAGCTTTGTTTGAATGTGTTTGACTTTTATTTGATTCAAATAGCTTTGTTTGAATGATTTTGACTTTCACTTGATTTAAAATACCTTTTTTGAATGCGTTTGACTTTCATTTGATTCAAATAGCATTTCTTAAATGTGTTTGACTTTCATTTGGTTCAAATAGCTTTGTTTAAATGTGTTTGACTTTCATTTGATTTAATTAGCTTTGCTTGAATGTGGTTAACTTTCAATAGAGTCAATTTGCTCTGTTGAATGCATTTGACTTTCATTTGATTCAAAAAGTTTTGTTTGACTGTCATATGATTCAATTAGCCTCGTTGAATGCATTTGACAATCATTTGATTCAAAAAGCTTTGTTTGAATTCTTTGGACTTTTAGTTGATTCAATTAGCTTTTTTGAAAGCATTTGACTTTCATATGATTCAATTAGCTTTGTTTGAATGTTTTTGACTTTTATTTGATGCAATTAGCTTTGTCCGAATGTGTTTGACTTTCTTTTGATTTAATTATCTTTTTTCAATGCATTCGACTTTCATTTGATTCAGATAGCATTGTTTGAATGTGTTTGACTTTCATTTGATTCAAATAGGTTTGTTTGAATGTGTTTGCCTTCCATTGGATTTAATTAGCTTTGTTTGAATGTGTTTGACTTTTAAGTGATTCAATTTGATTTGTTGAATGCATTTGACTTTCATTTGATTCAAAAAGATTTGTTTGAATGTGTTTGACTTTCATATGATTTAATTAGTATCGTTGAATGCATTTGACAATCATTTGATTCAAAAAGCTATGTTTGAATTTGTTTGACTTTCACTTGATTGAATTAGCTTTTTTGAACTCATTTGACTTTCTTTGGATTCAAAAAGCTTTGTTTGAATGTGTTTGAATTTCACATGATTTAAATTAGCTTTGTTTGAATGTGGTTAACTTTCATTTGATTTAATTAGCTTTGTTTGAATGTGGTTGACTTTCAGTTGATTCAATTAGGTTTGTTAGAATGCCATTGACTTTCGTTTGATTCAATTAGGTTTGTTAGAATGCTATTGACTTTCATTTGATTCAATTAGCTTTGTTAGAATGCCATTGAGTTTCATTTGGTTCAATTAGCTTTGTTGAATGCATATGACATTCATTTGATTCAAAAAGCTTTGTTTGAATGTGTTTGACTTCCATTTGATTCAATTAGCATCATTGAACGCATTTGAAAGTCACTTTATTCAAAAAGCTTTGTTTGAATTACTTAGACTTTCA